>NW_016107443.1:2210749-2218894 GCF_001604975.1 Cebus imitator
CCGCATGTTCTCACTCATAGGCGGGTGTTGAACAATGTGAACACATGGACACAGGGAGGGGAGCACTACACACTGGGGTCAGTTGGGGGGAAATAGGGGAGGTACAGTGGGGGGTGGGGAGCTGGGGAGAGATAGCAAGGGGACAGATGCCAGATGTAGGTGACAGGGAGGAAGGCAGCAAATCACACTGCCACGTGTGTGCCTATGCAACAATCTTGCATGTTCTTCACATGTACCCCATAACCTAAAATGCAATAAAATAAATAAATGGGGAAAAAAAAAAGAAGAAGAAAAGAGAAAGAAAATGCTAACTGACAATCCCAATCAATGGGTTGCAACTCTGAGATGATCTAGTGCCCAGACTTCTTGCCATATGAAATTAACAAACCCCTGCCATTTCAGCCAGTTTTAATCAGATATTCTTTATTTGCAGCTAAAAGCACCCTAACTTCCATAACTGCAGCTATACTAGGCCCAGGACAGGGAAGTTAAAAAAAAAAAACGATGAGCATTTCCTCCCACTTTATTTTGGGAAGAATTCTTTTGCTGATGGTTATTAGTGGTCTGGCTGTGTAACAACTTTATTCTATTAATGAACACGCAGGTGTTATCTGCAAACTATTTTCTTTAGCGGAACATGCGAAAATCAAGCACAAGTCACTGGTCAGGAGAAGCCATTCAATTACACCTGGGATTCTATTAAGTGACATTATTCTAATGAATGAATAATTACTCAGGGCAAGGCAAGTATAACCAAAGGTTAACCATCTGCAGAGATGGCACAAAGAAAAACATCAGTGGTGCTCTGAGGCCAAGAGGGAGCCCATCAGCACCCAGTACCTGAGTACCCACCTATCCAGCTGGCTCAGCAGGGTGCCAGGAGGACCCTAAGTCGGGGGAGGGCAAAGAACCCGCTGCTAGGATGTACTTCTCCATCCAGGGGTGGCTCACTGGGCTGACCCCTCTCAGGGGCCTTCCCTTTAAGAGAACCTTATTATTTTTTTCTTTCTTTTGTTTCCCTCTTTTTTTTTTTTTTTTTTGAGACAGGGTTTTGCTCTGTCTCCTAGGTTGGAGGGCAGTGGCACAATCTCGGCTCACTGAGACCTCAACCTCCTGAACTCAGGTGATTCTTCCATCTCAGCTTCCCTACAGGCACACAACACCATACCTGGCTAATTTTTGTATTTCTTGTAGAAACGGGGTTTCAACCTGTTGCCCAGGCTGGAGAAACTTATTTTCTTAAAAGGTTCTCCTCCAGACTCTACCCTGGGACTCTCCTCTACTAAGCCCATGTTGTCCAAAATGAAAATTTACCATTACACACTTGGATGGATGCAAAAACCCACCATCTGACATGAACATCCCCCCAATTCATCTTTTTAAATCACTTTTCCCTGATGACAAATGTAATACATGACCAGTGTCTAATTTTTAAAAAACAAAATATGAAATTGTAACAATAAAAGAAAGTCAACTATAATCTTACCACATCAAGACAAGCACTGTTAATATTTTGGTATATTTTCCTCCAGGCTTTTCTTCCTATAAATAAATAGTATAGCTCATACTATTTGTAATATTACATTCTGCTTATTTCACTTAACCTGATATGCCATATCTCTAAAAATTCTTTGTAAATATTTTAATAGTTGTTGTACTGTAATTAATCAATCCCATTTGTTGGATAATTAGTTTCCAAATCATTTCCCCCTCCTATTTTTTACTGTTATGGAAAAGCACTGCACAAATAGCCTTGTATGTACTCTACATACAAAGAGTTTAGCAGGTTATCCATGCAGATCTCCAACTGTTCTGGAAGAAGAAAATAAGGCCCAGGACAGGGAGGTTTGTTGGGGGTGGGAGGCTGGTGGGGGAGGACAGAGACAAAATGAGGGGCAGAGGAAGGCTCGGAAGGCTCGGGAGAGGAGAGAGGACAAAAAACCAAGGAGCAGATGCTGACTGGCAGCCAGTGGAGGAGATGGAAGAGAGGGCTGTTAAAGGTTCCAGCAAACAGGCTGCTGCCAAGGGCCTTGGCTGGGAGCTACCAGGGGCAGAGCTGGACAAACCTATGTCATGGCTCTGTCCAGAGAACCAAAACAAGCTCAGGAGCAAAAGCTGAGCAAGATGAAGTGACTGAAGAACAACAAAAGGTGAATTAACTCTGCTTCTCCACCTTGGCTGCATGGAGGAATCACCTGGACAATTTAAAAAGACAAAACACCACTGCACCCCAGGGATTGACTCACCCCAACTGGGGTGCAGCCTGGGCACAGGAAGGTGTCCATCTCCCGGGTGATGTGAACACGCAGCAAAGGCTCAGAAGCACTGCTCTAGCAGAGGCTAGCGGCTGTGGGAAGGTTCGGGGGTGAGGATTTGACCAAGTGGAGGAGTGGAAAGGTCACCCAGTGACCGACAGGGTGCTCCAGGGCCCAGTGAATAGACAGCCTGCCTGGGCTCTCGAGCAGTGGGTCCTCCCATGGTGGGCTGAGGGGCGCTGGCCTGATTTGGAGGGCCACAGAGGTGCTGGAGCACTTGACCAAAGTGGTGACCAAAGGCTCAGATGACTGGTGACAGGTCAGATACTGCAGCTGGAGCCAGGAAGAGGCCCGAAATGTGACCCAGCATAATGGGTGGGAGAGGAATGTAGGGAGCGAGGGGAGGGGATGGGACAGCTTCGGGTCCTCTCGGGATGGACTTGGTAAGTCCACTGGTGTGCAGGGGTGGACAAGTTCATGCCAGGAAACTTCTGTCAAGACTCCAGGGAGGATTCCATCTTTGACGCCCCCACACCCTCCCGGGCCCACTGAATTAAGTCCACCTGGGAGTTTAGGATTTGACAATGTGTGAGGTAGCAGTCTGTAATGAATCACACTTTTAAAACAACCCAAAAGTGTGATGTCTGTCTCTCGCACTTAGGCTGTGAGCCCCAGGAGGGCAGGAACTCATCCTTGTGTTCTCTAAGTCTAGAATGTTCCTGGGTAAAACATGCTGGCTCTTTTGTCAATGAAGAAGTAAGTGAACGAATGAACAAATGATTGCAAGAAAAAAACCAAGAGTGTAACTTACAGAAGTTGCTCCTAGCAGGACATGAGCAGCTTTGAGGCTGAAGAACCATTCTCTGCTATGGATGCAGAGAAGGCTGACTTTTACTGGTTGAGGTTTGCACTACGAAGGTCTAGGCACATTGAAGCCTGGCCACGCTTAGCAAATGTCTCCAGGACAGATGGCAGAGAAGACTGCTCTATTTCTATCACTCATGAATAAGAGAAAGGTCCGAGCCCCTCAGAGGAAGCCACTCTTAATCTCTTAATGTACTTTTTTTCTTTTTTTGAGACAGAATCTTGCTCTGTCACCCAGTCTGGAGTATAGTGGTGCAATCTCGGCTCACTGCAACCTCCACCTCCCAGGTTCAGGCAATTCTCCTGCCTCAGCCTCCCTAGTAGCTGGGATTACAGGCGTGCACCACCATACCCGGCTAATTTTTGTATTTTTAGTAGAGATGGGGTTTCACCATGTTGGTCAGGCTGGTCTCAAACTCCTGACCTCAAGTGATCCACCTGCCTCGGCCTCCCAAAGTGCTGGGATTACAGGTATGAGCCACCACACACCCAGTTTACTGCACATTTCTGCTAAGTTTAACTTTCTATAGTTTTAGTTTGGAAAGAGCACTTTTTGGAAACAGCAGCCAAACCAAACTGCCATACAGAAAAAAATGCACCAAATATGAGATTGCTTGCTGAAAAGGGAACCTGAGGTTACCTGGCATGTTTCCTTAGACCATGAACTGTAACACATTTCTGCTTTCTGACAGTGAAGGGGAGAAACTCTCCAGTACTGTCACATCACTTTTCAGTGGCACAGAGCACGCATCTCATGACTGTGGCCATGGTAGCTACAATTAAGGCAGAATTTCCATGACTAACCCATGGTGGTGTGGAGAAAATGTCCCAATTTTCATGGTGGTTTTGAAATGAATCAAGCTGAAACTTGAGCTTTCTCAGCCTGGTTGGGAATTTTTCCTCTTAAAAGAAAAAGGTTTTAATGCTCCTAAGCCAGTCCAAAGCTATTAAACTGGCAAATGCTAGGGTATTTTTAAGAAGTTAGTTTCATAAGGATGAGAGGCCTCTGGCTTTTGTGATACTTGGACGACAAACTCTCTGCAGACATATGGGGATAATTCATGTTGGGCACGATGGAGTTGGCTTGTAAAGGGCCTCTGACTCTTCATGGCAGATGGAGTTGCCCATTTTCCATGAACTTCAGTCACACCCTATTTGGTTCAATTAGAAAGTGTAGTCTCATTTTCCATGGATAGGAGGAATGGTACCAGTGACCGCAGGTGCACAAAGCACATCCAGTGAAGGCACAGAGGAGAAACAGTCAAAAGGCTAAGTTCAGGCTAGCTGTCACCAGCAGAGTTTTTTGGGAGCTCCTAAATGGTTCTCTGCATTCATTTATAGCGTGTTGCTGTGGACTTTAAAAAAAGCTTTAGGATAGAAGTTTGCCTACAGCTAAAACCTGGCAATGTTACTACCTCCTAATATCTCTGGAAGCTGTACCCTGTCTCAGATTATTCAGGTGGCTCAATTTCTTGCTTGGAACCACTGTAATAATTTCTCACTTTAAGCCCCTTACCACTCGCATGCTGCCCCAGAGAGGTGTACAGTCCCGATCTGAGTGTGTCCCTTTAGGGCTTCCTCTCCCCACTAATTCCTTCAGTGCCACAACTGGGGCCTCTTTCAAGAAGCCAGAGTGCACCCTAAGGCCTGGGTTGGGTGCATCCCTACTCACCCATCACCCTGATCTCAGCACTTAGTACCCTGTACTGACATTCTCTGCTGACTTCTCTGCCTCCCCCACCAGCCAGGGAAGAAGCTATGGATTTTCTCTCTGTTTCCCTGGACTTAAGATCACTCCTGGCTTGCAGTGAGTGTTCAAAAAATGATTATTTAATACATTAACAAACAATCTTTCTAGGCTTCAGGTTTTCCAGCAGGAAAAAAATGAGAGAAATATATGAGCCATCAGCTTCATAAGGTTATTCTTTCATAAATGAGAGACTATGTGAAAACCCTTTCAAATCACGCTGATAGAATTCTGTTTTCATGTACCATTAATGGAGCTGTGGGATTTGGAAACAAGGATCTAAGAGCAAGGCTAGAAATCCCCCACCTCTACCTTTTTTTTTTTTTAGGTCTAAAATGAAAAAACCCTAAACCCACAGGGCTGCAGGTACTTTCTCTGCATTGCAGAGGCATCATGAGGCAGTCTGGATGGGAGGAGGAAGTCTCACTCCAAGCGTCAGTCATTTGACTGGTGTGGAAAATCAGGGCAGACTATCGAGACAGGCCCATTATTAGGGAGTCAAACGAACACCTGTGTTAGCTGAATAACTAAATGAAATTATTATCAATGATTAGATTCTGCAGGAAAATAAGCCCTCCAAAACATGTAAGGATACAGCAGATCAGCTGTTGTGGTTTCATTTATAATCCAGGTGTGAAAATTTTGCAGGACACAAGCTGCTGAAAGTAAGTTAGTTTTGGGGGGTTGGGGTTTTTTTTTTTTTTAAGAGACAGGGTCTCACCCTGTCACCCAGGCTGGAGTGCATGTAGTGGTGTGATCATAGCTCATGGTATTATAGCTTCAAACTCCTGGGGTCAAGCAACTCTCATGCCTCAGCCTCCCAAGTAGGTAGCCACCATACCCAGCTAATTTTTGTTTTGTCTTATTTTTTGGTAGAGATAGGATCTTGCTATGTTGCCCAGGCTGATCTCATACTCCTGGCCTCAAGCAATCCTCCTGCCTCAGCCTCCCAAAGCACTAGGATTATAGACATGAGCCACTGTGCCTGGCCATAAACAAGTTTTGAGCTGCTGTTTTGAACTCCATGTGCCAGCCATGCCACTACTAGATGCTTCACATGCACACACCCTCATTCCATCTGCACAAAACCGCATGCTGTGTGGGCATTACTATACTCCACAAAGAAAGAGATGGAGGATCAGAGGTTAGAAAACGTGCCCAAGGTCACTACCAACAAGTAACAGGGCCCGCACACAGATTCATATCCAAGGGATTCTTTCCACTACAGAATGCTGCTTGTTTTTTTTTTTAATTTTATTCAAATGTGTTTTGAAATGGGCAGGAAAAGGGGCTTCTTCAAGGCACTCTGTGGCAAGAAATATAAGGTGTTAGGCAAGTTAACAGAATGTTTGGCTATTCGATACAAGCAACTTCTACATCAAAATGTGTCGCTCAAGAATAAGAGCGGGAGATACAATGTTTATTTGCTCATTAATTTAATCAAACATTTATTATTTACTTTGTGCCAAGCATAGGGATAGTCACACATGGCTAGTGGCAATGAAGACTGTATATTATGATCCTGCATCTTGGTATTTCTCCTCACTTATGCTCAGCCCATTCATTCAGTGGCTATTTACGAGCATACACTATGAGCCAGGCACTGGGTTAGGCAAAGGGGATACAGGGGTGGAAAACAGTCACATTCTCTGCCCACATGGAGCTAAGAACCCACTGAGGGACACATGCTTTTTGTTTGTATAATTACAAGTTCTGCTACTTACTATGAAAGAATAATAAAAGATGAAATTAGGCCAGGCGTGGTCGCTCACGCCTATAATCCCAGCACTTTGGGAGGCCAAGGCGGGCAGATCACAAGGTCAAGAATCCGAGATCAGCCTGACCAACATGGTGAAACCGCATCTCTACTAAAAATACAAAAAAAAAGCTGGGGATGGTAGTGTGCACCTGTAATCCTAGCTTCTCAGGAGGCTAAGGGAGGACAAGTGCTTGAACCACGGAGGCGGAGGTTGCAGTGAGCCGTCGTCGCGTCACTGCACTCCAGCCTGGGTGACAGAGTGAGACTCTGCCTCAAAAAAAAAAAAAAAAAAAAAGGTGAAATTACCAATGATAGCATGGGGACCTAATTTCCTAATTTAGATCAGGGAAAGGGGACATATCTTACTGCAGTCTTGCTTCGAGGAGAGGTAGTGATTCACTCGGACTGATGACAAGCAATGTTAAGTGGGGAAAAGTGGTCTCCACAAATAGCATTCCTTTAAAAATTGCTCACTACAGGCCCATATTTGCTATGCAAAGTGATCTGATAAATAATCTAATTCTCTACTGGAAACAGTGGTTACATTATTATCCACAGGAACATAAACTGGCACAACCTTTCTGCATGCCATTTGGCAATACCTATTACAAAATGTAAATGTGTACATCTTCAGATATATCAATGTCACTTCTAGAAATTAATCCATAGAAATGTTTGTGCAAGTATAAAATGATATATTTATGAAGCCAGTATACTTTCTAAAATAATTTTGGAAACCCTCATATAGCCTCCTCACACATAACAAGTTGAAATCTAAACTTTTATGTAAGTTTTACTCACAAGGGATGTAATTTCCGTCATATTCTAAATATTGAGATTTTAAAATATAACTTATATAGATTTCTTAAATATATCCAATATATATTTGAACACTGCAGCAATTTAACCACCATCATCATCCATTTAAAAATATCATTAGATTTTAACAGTTGGAAATTTTACATAATTTCTTTTCCTCCTTAAATTCATATTTCCAACATCTACTGCTGAATTTTATCCTAATGTATTTTCAAGTCTGTTGTTAATTATTTTGTCATCTATTGTAAAAACATGTATAGAAATTGAAATTTAAGACTTTTTCTTTCCTGAAATCATAAGGCTCTAAGTGTAAAAATTATTTTTCTTCTGGATTGAGTTCTCATTACAATTATTATTAGTATACAAATGATCAGAACATAAGTATACACACATACCACACATTTTGATAAATAATTTTTAAGCACGACAAAACAATTTTATTTGGCTTTTCCCCCAAACACTTCATGTGTGTATGATTATTAATACCAGAAAGAGATGGTTTGGTATCAACTCTCTATTTTTCATTTTAGAGACACAAGTGCCAAAAAAATTTGTTCACTTAAATAGAAGTAGATGGAATGGAGGCCAGCTGTGGTGGCTCATGCCTGTAATCCCAGCACTTTGGGAGGCCAAGGTGGGTGGATCGCTTGAAGTCAGGAGTTCAAGATCAGCCTGGCCAACATGGTGAAACCCTGTCTCTA
>NW_016107443.1:2219099-2220813 GCF_001604975.1 Cebus imitator
TTTTGAGACAGAGTCTCGCTCTGTTGCCCCGAATGGAGTGCAGTGGTGTGATATTGGCTCACTGCAACCTCCACCTCCTGGGTTCAAGTGATTCTCCTGCCTTAGCCTCCCAAGTAGCTGGGACTACAGGCACCCACCACCACACCTGGCCAATTTTTGCATTTTTAGTAGAGACGGGGTTTCACCATATTGGCCGGGCTGGTCTCGAACTCCTGACCTTGTGATCTGCCCATCTCAGCCTCCAAAGTGCTCGGATTATAGGCATAAGCCACTGCGCCTGACCAGAGTGGAAATAATTTTGTCATCAATGTCACTCAATTTTCTGAACTCCTTGCAAATTATACACCAAAAATTAGACCACAGTCTAGCATCACCAGGAATTATTATTTTTAAAAGTCTACCACCAAACAACTTACTGGGTACCTCCTTCAATGTCACTGGAAGCAAAGAATTACTAACCAACTGATTTGAAAACAGAACTTGCAACCTGGAACTTGCATCTATGTCAGGGTTTGCTCTAGGATCTCAAACTTACTTAGGATGGCAAACATCCTATTCTTTTACATTTCCCTGTAATAACTTGCATTAAAAAATCAAAAGAATTCTTTTAAAAGATGAATGAGTACTTTTTAAAACTTTACAAAAAGTTATGCTCATGAGCCAGGTGCAGTAGCATGCCTACAATCACAGCTAGTCAGGAGGCTAAGGTGGGAGAATCACTTGAGCCCAGGAGTTCAAGTCCAGCTTGGACAACATAGTGAGACCCCATCACTAAAAATTTTAAAAAATCAAAGTTATACTCATAACCTCTTAACAATTTCTTAAATCTCCATATAGCCATCAAATCATTTAAAAGCAAAAAAAAAAAAAAAAAAAAAAAAAAACAAAAACAAAAAACAACAACAAAAAAAACACCTATATTAGACCGTAAAAGGGGCCAAATTATCCATTCTAGATTAAAAGAACAGAACTAAAGATACTGAAGAGCCAAAGGAAAGAATAAGCTACTTAATTTCAAAGAGGATTCAGAGGCTACCAAGCCAGCAGTTTTCTCAATGTCTAGAAAACTCAGCTAAAAGAAATGGGCAGGGTTACAGAAACATAGACTGTGAGGCTGCATTGGGTTATTTCTTTTATAATTTTTTGTAGAGACAGAGTTTCCCTATATTGCCCAAGCTGGTCTCGAACTGGTGGCCTCAAGCAATTCCTCCTGCCCCAGCCTCCCAAAATGCTGGGATTACAGGAATGAGACCCCATGCCCTGGCCTGAACTGGGTTCTTCATAATCATTTCATCCAAACCCCTGGATTAATTATGAAAAACCAAGATCCAAGGAGGTGCAATGGTGTGCTCGATGGTCAACTTCAGTGGGATGAGCAGCCAGAGCACAGTGCACACTTCTTTTTGGAGTGCAAGATGTAAAGGTAATTTCATCTTCTTTAACAGCACTTAACCTAGACAGAAGAGGAGCAGGGCCAGGTGCAGTGGCTCCTGCCTATAATTCCAGTACTTTGGGAGGCCGAGGTGGGAGGATTGCTTGAGCCCGGGAGTTTGAGACCAGCCTGAGCAACACAGTGAGACCCATCTTTACAAAAAAATGAAAAAATATCTGGGCTTGGTGGTGCACACCTGTGGTCCCTGCTACACGGGAGGCTGAGGTAGGAGGACTGCTTGAGCCTGGGAGGTTGAACCTGCAGTGAGCTGTGAATGCACTG
>NW_016107443.1:2220828-2228211 GCF_001604975.1 Cebus imitator
AAAAAAGAAAGGAGCAGTCTGATACTCATAATATAAAACTTTAATGCATATGTGAAACAATAATATTCTAATGTCCAGAATTACATGGAAGCCAAAATTACACTGACTACAAAATTTGAGGAGTAAAAACCTCCTGTCTCAAAGCCTAGTGTGCTTTTTACTACCCCAGGAGGGACAAGAGTCCCCCAAAACTGCTAGAAGGGGCTGGCAGGCTCCCATTCAGCAGCCTGGGTAATTCGATGAGCTATTTCTCATTTGTAAACATAAGGAGAAGGGAGAAGACTGAGGTAAAAAGGATTTAAAGTGCTCTTAAAAATCTGACACTCCACGACTTTTTCTTAGGAAAAAAATTACAAGTAATCCTATCTCTATCAAAAAAAGTTAATCTGCTAATTGTACATTTCTGAACACTAAGTTTTTACCTGAGCTACGGCTTCAACACCTGACTCTCTCTAGGGCCTTTTCCTTGCCCCCAACATTTCTCCTTCCTGCCACCTTCTATCTCTGCAGATATGAGCTGGACCTGTGGTTTTCAAAAGTTGCCAAGAACTGGCATGTGTCCATGCCAAGGTTATCACCAGTCATAATGCACCGAGAAACAGATCAACATTGTGAGTTTCCCATTAAGCTAAATGTGTTCAATTTTACACTTGGAGATTATACCCTTTCCAATAGGAGATGGCATTTGTTTATTTCTGAATGTGCATCATTAATAAAAGAAAAATCAAGCAGTCTCCCAAATTAAATGCCTTTTTTTTTTTTTTTTGGTAAATGAGTCTGTGAAATTCCAAACAGTATGAACTTCAGGGAGACATGAATCAGCCTGGGGAGACGAAGAGAGTGTCACTACAGGTTACACAAAGGTAAGCTTGGTTCTAATCAGGGCATCCTGCTAACCTCAAACTCCAACCTTCGCTTGCCACCACTAAATCCAATGACCTTTTAATGGGGCCCATCAATGTCACTCTCTAGCTGCTAATCATTTTTCTTTTGTAATGAATCAAACTTTGCAGGCTCTTAACCTTGGCCAAGGTTTCCAAGACCATGCTTTAATAAGAGTCCATGGGTAAATAAGGATTTTGATAATTTACATAATAAAGTAATACTAAAACAAAATACTTAATAAAATGTCATGTGTCCATAATGCTTTTAATGTGACAAAGGGATGCCTGAGCATGATTTTCTGGTAGCTTGTACATTCCTCTGGATATTGGAAAAGGGAAGTAAAATGGAAGCCATAACCAGGCTCTGCCAATCCATGAGCCCACAGCCAGGGAATGGGGGGAAGGGGGCACCCCAAGCCAAATAAATGTCATGTGGGATCTGAAAGCTGAACATCACCTGTTCCCTTCTTGCTTCTGCATTCATTTTTAGCTCAGAGGCCTCTGTGGAGTATACTGTGGATGCAGCAAAGGTTACTATACAAGTCTCTTTGTTCTATGAGAATACTTTGAATCTACTGGGTGTACCTCCAGATTTGCATTCTTAAATCTGGAGGTACACCCAGTATCTCCAGAATACAGCACTAGAATATGGTCTCAGCATGTAGAAAAGGTAGAACCACTCAGACATCAGACTGAATGACGAGAAGAGCCCTGGCCACAGAGATGCAGCCGATCACAATACTAGGGGAGGGAGGACATGCTGACTTTGCATATAGGTGAGCTTTTGGGGCTGCCTGCAAGTCCACAAAGCTACTAGGCTCTGTGACCCTCTCCAAGCCAAGAGCCATCTGAATTGATGCTCCCTAAATGTCACTCTACTTCTCTCAGGTCAGCTATTTTGCAGGCTGGTGGGTATAGAGCACTTGGGTAGGACAGCACTAATTTGCTCTCTGTATTCTGGAATAATACATACCACCGAATGCACTGCTCCAAAGAGGTTCTGCAACATTTGCCATCATGTCCCCACTTTGACTTAACCTTCCCCTGTTTGTACAGCATTTGTGAGGCTTTTCCTACTGGCATTTTCAATGTTTATTGAACTGGCGCTTACGGGATGTGATAGGGTGAAAGATGTTCGTGGAACCCCTCATAACTAAGCACAAACCCAGCCACTGCAATGGACCACCAAAGGCCAGCAGGACCACTCTGTGCAGGGCGCACAGGCAGAGGTGAGTACCTCAGTTCTGATGAGGACCAACATCTTTCACTGAGAAGGTCTAAGTGGAGACACTCAATTTACAGCCAGGACCAGGCCCGCCCTTCAAAGGGCCCTGAAGGACCATCTCCTGTAGGACTGGAGGATGGCTTTCAAAATGAGTGCTGGCTGCCAGCTTGACCTTGTTTCCTCAGCAGCACACCTCCACTGTGAGCCTGAGAGGCTGGGAACCAGGGGAGGGCTCAAGGGCGATGCAGGGAGAGGGCCAGCCACAGATACTGTTCTGAATTAACTATGCCTCTGTAAGTTCGACAAGGGAACCAAATATGCCCAGAGGACTGCCTGGGTTAAAGCCCATCAATTAGAAATGCAACCTGTTTCACTTCCTTTGCATAAAGTATTTGATCCTCAGCACAATCTCTTTTGCTTTTTGTCACTACACTTGAGAAATGTATAGTGCTTTTCAGCTACTCCTGATAAAAATTTAACTTTGATCATGATTTGTGTCCCTGGATACGGACCGGAGCTGCACACATCCACACACGGGCACCCTAGCCCATCATATGCAGACTTGACTGCAGACCAGTAGCAACCGTATCTCCTGTTCTTCAGCGTGGGTAATGTCAACCACATCCTTGGTCCCAAGGGCTGTGTCTGAAGGTTGCCAGTAAGGAGACAGTGTCTATAGGAGCCAGCCATGGCTCTTGAATGAAAGTTCGTATGTTTGAATGTCTAACCCTGAGAGAGCTGGAAGGTGCAGCTGTTGTTTACACACACACTCAGCCAGTCGTCAATGTGGAACACTCCAAACGACACTCGTGGTTTTTTCTTTTTTTTTTTTTTTATAGGAAGCAGGACACACTATATCTTGTCTTATTGAACCTGAGAAATTGCTTAACAATCTGACATGCTGCAAGGACCAATAACTGGCTCTCTGGCTCCAAAAGGGGAAGTTCTAAATAAGTGTTTTAAAAAGAGTGCAGAAAAACCAACAGCCCCAAGTCAGGGGATCGGAGTTTTTCCTCAAAATTTGTATAAGAACCCCCTAGAAGTGATTTCTTATCATAAAAGGTAGAAATTGCAAAATAAGGTAAGAATGCAATCACTTGTTTATAGAGATTTGGCATCACAATCACAAAAGTTTTGTGTTCATGGTCACTATTAAAATTGTTCTCTCTCTCTCCTGTATAATTTTACTATACAGAGCACAGATTTAGAACTTAGTATTGATCAAATTTGTTATTGTCTTTTTATGTAATACCCGTTTAAACACTGAGTAGTTGATCTTTGGCAAATATCTAATCCCAAATCCAACACTCTATTTGAAATCAGACTTAAAGACTCAAATGGTATCATTCTGCTTGCTGCAAGCCTTAAGATCCCCCCTGTGTCTCTGTCTCTGTCTGTCTCTCTCTCTCTGTCTCACATACACACACACACGTACACACACACGAAGGTCACAGCCATGTCCTTGGTTGATGTTTAAGTTAATTATTTCAAATATAATTTCTTTTTTTGTATATGAAGTCTCTGGTTTTCCAAAGCTCTGAAATTATTTTCAAACTAGGTTTTATAGAGATTCTCAGGAAATGAGATAGGCCACGCCACTCTACGGAAGAACAAGTTGCACTTGCAGGGGAGGCCTGTCCTCTTCCTGTTCTTAACACAGACTGGGCTCTCTTGGCCTCAGTGCTATTGACATTTGGGACGGGTCATTCTTTGTTGTCTGTGGGGGCTGTCCTGTGCACTGGAGGATGGTTAACAGCATCTTTGGCCTATCCCCACTAGATACCAGGCAGCATGTCCACCCCCACCCCAACCCCATCCCCACAATGTGACAGCCAAAAAGTCTCCAGACATTGCCAAATACCTCCTTGGAGAGAGCAGTTAAGAAATGCTAATGTAGACCTATCCCATGCACTGAAAGTTTGGGCTCATGGGTCAGGGAGACCTGGCTTCAACTCCAATTTCTTACTAGCCAGATGATCTTGCTCAGTTTCCCCAGCTTGCTTTCTTCTCTGATCCTTCATTGTAAAAACATGAATCATTACACCTCCCTCACAGGGCTATGGATGGTGAGGAAAAACTAGACAAAACATTTAGTGGGTACCCAGTGAATATTAGTTCTTACTTTCCTTACTCTGGCTTGCTTTCACTGCTCTTACTTCAACACTAGAACCTCAGATGATGGACGAGGGGAGATGAAGGGGGAATGTTTTTTCTCCGCTGTATTAGTGGAATGATTCAAGCACGAGGATATTACACACACAGCTCCAGTACTCAGACTGTACCTCAAAGAGGAACAAAAACTTAAAAGGCATGCTCTACCCCAAACATGCTTGTAAAACACTCCTAAGCCTTTCAAACACGTTGGGATTATTTTATCACCAGGGTTGTAATCAGCTACAGATCAATGTCCAGGTAGGACTTGCTTTTTAAAATGGTGTAAAAAATATGTGCATTTAACACCCTAAGGGGACGTTTTACATTACAAAATGATTACTAGCTTTTGTAGAGCTTTATTTTTATTTTTTGAGATGGAGTTTCCCTCTTTTTGCCCAGGCTGGAGTGCAATGGTGTGATCTTGGCTCACTGCAACCTCCGCCTCCCGGGTTCAAGCAATACTCCTGCCTCAGCCTCCCATGTAGCTGGGATTACAGGCATGCACCACCACACTTGGTTAATTTTGTATTTTTAGTAGAGACAGGGTTTCTCCATGTTGGTCAGGCTGGTCATCTCAAACTCCCAACCTCAGGTGATCCACATTCCTGGGTCTCCCTAAGTGCTGGGTTTACAGGTGTGAGCCACCATGCATGGCCATTTTTTTTTTTTTTTGAGATGGAGTTTCACTCTTGTTGCCCAGGCTGGAGTGCAGTGGCGTGATCTCGGCAATCTCCGCCTTCCAGGTTTAAGCGATTCTCCTGCCTAAGCCTCCCGGGTAGCTGGGATTACAGGCACCCACCATCACACCCAGCTAATTTTTTTTTTTAATTTTGTATTTTCAGTAGAGACGGGGTTTCACCATGTTGGCCAGGCTGGTCTCGAACTCCTGACCTCAGGTGATCCACCCCACTTTGGCCTCCCAAAGTGCTAGGATTACAGGCATGAGCCACCACGCCCAGCCTAAAGAGCTTTCTTAACACATCTAAAACAAAATTTTATAAATAAATGATTGGTTTACAGACGATACAGAAACATCAATGTAGTAGTTGTTACTCTAAATAATCACAATTATTTTATAAAGTGGGGCAAAGGAGGCCTGGCACCGTAGCTCACGCCTGTAATTCCAGCACTTTGGGAGGCTGAGGCAGGTAGATCACTTGAGCTCAGGAGTTCGAAATCAGCCTGGCCAACATGGTGAAACCCCATCTCTACCAAAAAATACAAAAATTAGCCAGGCATGATGGCATGCTCCTGTAGTCCCAGTTACTCAAGAAGCTGAGGTAGGAGAATCACTTGAATGCAGGAGGCGGAGGGAAGCTGCAGTGAGCCAAGATCACACCACTGCACCCTAGCCTGGGCGACAGAATGAGACCTGGTCTCTCAAAAAAAAAAAAAAAAAAAAAAAGTGGGGGACAAAGGAGCACTTTGAATCCCATACTTACAGATCAGTGGTGTGCTTATCTATTTTAACACTGGGACCTCAATGTGAGTGTTAGGAAAATTCCAATTAGCTCTTTTTTTTCCCTTTTAATAGCTTTGCTGAGTATAATTTATACATATCATAAAGTCCACCCATGTTATGTGTACAACTCAATAATTTTAGTAAATTTAGAGTTGTGCAACTATCACTACAATTCCCTTTGAGAACCTTTCTGGAACCTCAAATTGACCAGCTCTTAATAGTATTCCTAGGTCACAGGGAAGTACTTCCATGTTTCCTGGTTCAAATGAACCATAGGCCCCAGGTATCTGTGAGAGATCTGAGCATGAATGGAAGTTAGCCTTGATACCTTTCAAACCACTTCCACAACCCAAGTCCGTTGACTTTAAAGCGAGGAATGCTTGGCCCCCAAAACTGACTATAGTGTGAAGTGTGTTTTGTGTGTCAAGTTGAAAAGACAGAGAAGAAATCTTCACTCTACTCAAGTGAAGGTGGGGTGGGATCTACATAAAGAGATGGAAGTGGGAATAGATTGAGATTTGGATTGGTTGGAAAAAAAACAACAGTTCCAACAATGACGCTAGGCAACTGAGGAGGAATGATAAGGGCTTTCTCTAAGTCAATTAGTTGAAAACAGGTGGCATACTTCATAGTAGGCTTCCTATCTGAAGGCCTGTTGCTATGTGCTTTCGTGGGAAAGGAACTGAAAATCTCGGTAGCATTGAAGTGTAACAATAAATCCTGCCATGCAGTGGGAACTACAATATATGGCATAATAAAAGTAAATGTTACGGCGCTTGACTTCACGGCCTATAATCTCCCATTCAATCAGAACAGAGATTCTTCAATCAGCAAGAGAAAACTGGACAATTTAATTTTCATTTCTATTCATGCACAGGCCTGTGCTGGAGTTTGTCCATGTTTTCTATTATGTTACTTGAAATATGGCTTCATAGTTTGATAAAAACAATATCTCAAACTGACATCAACAAGTTAGTTTTGGACCAACAGATTTCATTCTAATTGATTGCTGGCTGACAGATGCTGGGAGCCGCCTACACAAGATCTGAAAAAGCCATGTTTTCTAATTTAATATTATAATAATTTTAAATTATAGCTTTATTAAGTGGAAACCCAGATTTATTTATAGCTAACACTGATGGTTTCCAATGGTTTTCAGGGTTGTATTATGCTGTTCATTGCAGCCCACATTTAGACAGCTTCAACTGTCTGAATCACTAACAAAACATTCTGGTACAAATAATTTCCTCCTTGATCCAATGCAATGAACAAATGCTACAGAAGCAGCCCCGAGGAGGGCCACCCGCTTCTGCAATGTCTTTTTCTCCTTGACCGACCCAACTACAAAGAACATTTCTGCCTTCAGGCCTAAAGACATTCTGCTTAGAATTCTCTCCTCCCTTGGCCTCTGTGATGTTTCAAGATCCTGATTTTCTCTTAAATGTGTACTTGGCGGGGGTTTGGACTTCAGCCCTAGGTTCTTCTTTGCCTTTTCTCACATCAAGGACTTTATCTCCCTGACCCAACTAACACTTCTAAGAAAACAAACATTAATAGTAAGCATTTCTATCTTTTTTATAGGCCATCAAGTGATTTGACATAATTCTGGAAGACAAAGTGAGGAAGATGATAGAGATTGTTTTTTTTTTTTTTTTTTT
>NW_016107443.1:2228642-2231741 GCF_001604975.1 Cebus imitator
GGTCACTGCAACCTCCACCTCCTGGGCTCAAGCCATCCTCCCACCTCAGCCTCCTAAGTAGCTAGGACCACAGGCGGGTGCCACCACACCTGGCTTTTTAAGAATTTTTGTAGAGATAGGGTCTCACTATATTGCCTAGGCTGGTCTCACACTCCTGGGCTCAAACAATCCTCCTGCCTCAGCCTCCCAAAGTACTGACATTATAAGTGGGGGCCACCGCACCCTGCAGAGATGTTAGTATTTTTTATGGATAAGAAAGCTGAAGCTCAAAGAGTCTGTGCAAATTACAGAAGGCCACTCAGCTGGGAAGCAGCCAATTCAGCACTCAAATCCAGGTCTGCAGAGGCCACTCCTGCCCTCTTCTCTGCAGCCACTGGGAAGCTCCTAATCCCTATCTCTAATCCCTGCCAACCTCTTGAGCCTCAGCCCTCTACCTGGCACTGACACGGGCATGTCTGGCCCAATCTCAAAGCCAACATACTTAACTAAACTCATCACGTTTTCTTCCAAACCAGCTCCTCCTCCTGACATGGTCATTTCTATCCATGTTGCTGGATTCCCCAGTCACCCGACTCTAAAAACCTCAAGACTAAAAAATCATACTCTCCTCCTCCTGAGTCCCAAATCCAATCTACTGCCTGACAATATTGCCTGGCAATAATTCTCCTGTATTGCTGCTTCCACATCTATCTATTCTTTCCTGATCCTTTCATAAGCAGCTTCATTCTGGCTCTCTCTGCCTCTTACCCCAAGTATCAAATGACGTGACTCCTTGACACCCATCTTTCCTTCATCTGATTAGTCTCACAAAGCTCCAGCAGTTACTATCTGAATTTTTAGACTTGATCCTGTCACTCTGGTGTACCATCAGCGATCCCCACTGCCTACAGAATACATTACAGATCCATCTCCCTCAAACTCAATCCAGTCCCTACTTAAAATTCCAGGGTGATATAGTTTGGATACGGGTCTCTACCCAAATCTCATGTTCTGTTGTAATCTCCTGTGGAGACGGGGCCTGGTGGGAGGTGATTGGATCATGGGGCCGGACTTCTCATGAATGGTTTAGTACACGCTTAGTACGGTCCTAATGATGGTGACTGAGTTCTCAAGAGATCTGGGTGTTTAAAAGTGTCTGTTCCTCCTTTGCCTTCTGCCATGATTGGAAGCTTCCCAGGGCCTCTCCAGAAGCAGATGCTGCCATGCTTCCTGAACAGCCTGCAGAATCTTCTTTTCTTATAAATTATCCAGTCTCAGATATGTCTTTATAGCAATACAAGAATGGACTAATACACAGGATAGCCCTCCCTCCTTCCCAGCACAAACCCTCTACCACAACCAGGCGGGTCAGCACTCCCCACGTGATTTTCCTGCCCACCTCCACTACCCCCACATAAGCAAATCCAATTTCAAGATACAGACAAATCTGTCCCCCTTTATCCTGTTTCAACAACCAGGGCCCCAGAACATTCTCTCTTCTGACCAGCATTACTTTCTACCATTCAGTCATTTATACAGACCTACAGTATTATTTAACTTTTCATTTGCCATCTTAGGGGCTGAAATGGATCCAAAGCCCCTGGAAGGCAGAGCCTGTGTGTGAGGGCCTCAGTCTCCAGCCAGCCTTGCATTTGAGTAGTAGGTACTCAATATTTATTGATCACGAGACTGCCAATCATTATTTCTTACAATGCAAATAAAATATACATTAAATTGTTAACTTGAGGCTGGGCATGGTGGCTCACACCTGTAATCCCAGCACTTTGGGAGGCCCAGACAGGAGGATCACTTGAACCTGGGAGTTCAAGACCAACCTGGGCAACATAGGGAGATACTGTCTCTACAAAATAATTTTTTAAGTTAGCCAGGCATGGTAATGCGCACCTGTAATCCCAGCTACTTGGGAGGCTAAGGTGAGAGGATCACATGAGCCCAGGAGTTGGAGGCCGCGGTGAGCAATGATCACACCTTTGCACTCCATACTTGGTGACAGAGCAAGACTCTACCTCAAAACAAAACAAAAAAAATCATAAACCTGAGAAGTTATAGTCTTCTAGGACTAATGTCTTCATGGCAAAGAGAGAGAGAGAAGCAAACCTCAGCACTGTATTTCTGGGCTCCCAAATATATGCACCTGTGCTTAGTTTCCACAGCCTAAAAAGTTTCTGTAGACGATTCCCCCTCATCAATACCCCCAATATTTCCACACTAGCTCGTCAGACTGAAAAACATGTGATTCATATTTTGATGACCGCAATCGCAGACATCTCCAGACCCAAAGAATACAAAGGTCAAAGGTCAATGCTTTTAACAAGCAAGACAGAGTATCCTGTATATTCTGGAGGAGGGAGAATACCTCCCTTCCTATTGACATGAGGGAGGTGACAAGACAGCCTCCTGAGGTCGCATATGAGCATCACCAACCAGCCACCCTGGCTTAAAACAGGGCCCAAGTATAAAACTGCAGTGGTAGAACCAGAACTTAGGCTATTTCTGACAATCTGCTTTCATTCACAGCGGATCATTGCTCTGCAGATCAAAAGCTATAGCAGGCCAGAGTTTCCGTTATTGCTTCAGCCCAAGCTATCAGGTTATGCTTCCTGACTGGGGTTCTCAAGGACTGAGGATGTAAACTAGCTTGTGGAAACAGGGCAAGTACTTTTGGCATTTACAGTCACAGTCACACATCCTACCCCCAAGCCTCTAAGAGATCAGACCAGAGACCACAGGTCAGCAGTTGCAAAGATGCAACTCCATCAGCAGGTTCAGAGGAAAACAGTACCCAAACAGAGGAACAGCAACAGGTGAGCAGAATTCTCATGTCAGGAGCTCTAGTGCTCTTATAAGGCCTGCCAACCATCACACATCTGTTTCTAAAGTCAGTGGCCCAAGCAGATGATGCTGGAAAGCTGTCTTCCACGTCAAATCAATCCCTGATGATGCTTGCCAGAGGTTACGGAAGAGGGTGGGCAGAGAAAGATGGGTGTGGCTTAAAAAGGGCAACACGGCCGGGCGCGGTGGCTCACGCTTGTAATCCCAGCACTTTGGGAGGCCGAGGCGGGTGGATCACGAGGTCAAGAGATCGAGACCATCCTGGTC
>NW_016107443.1:2232306-2234630 GCF_001604975.1 Cebus imitator
CAAAAAAAAAAAAAAAAAAAAATTACAAAGAGTGAAATATACACACAAGTACTAGTAAAACTGGGAAAATCTGGGTAAGATTGGGGGATCATATTAATGTCAACATCCAGATCATGATAGTGTACTATATAGTTCTATAAGATGTTACCAATCACATAGATTTCTATTACTTCTTACAACTGCATGTGAATCTATAATGACCTCAAAATAAAAAGTTCAATTAAAACAAAGTAAATTCTGAAATATAGCCTTCTAAATTATGTAGAATATGAGAGAACGCTGACTTATGACCTCGAAAGGTACAAACAGAAGACGTAAAGCTAAAAATAATTTATACTATTATAGCCATAAAAAAGAATGAGATCCTATCATTTACAACAACATGTTAAGTGAAATAAACCAGGTGCAGAAAGAGAAACATTGCATGTTCTCACTTATTTGTGGGATCTAAAAATCAAAACAATTGAACTCATGAGAGAGTAGAAGGATGATTACCAGAGGCTGGGAAGGGCAGCACGGGGATGGGGAGGGGAGGGAGAGAGGATGGTTAATGGGTACAAAAAATATAGTTAGAAAGAATGAATAAGACCCACTATTTGATAGCACAATAGCATGACTATAGTCAATAATAATTTAATCGTACATTTAAAAATAAAGTGTGTAATTGGATTGTTTATAACTTAAAGGATAAATGCTTAAGCTGATGGGGAAAATGTGTTGAAATGAAATCTTGTACACAGTTGCAAGTTTTTCTTAAAGCAGATCACTTTCCTCTTCCCAAGAAATGTGACATACTGTTGCTAAACAATATGATTTTTTTTTATATTTCTATCATTAAATGGCCTTTATGTCAAAAAATAAAATAATAAGAAAAAATTAGTCCCTGAATCTGGACTTCTTAAAAGGGTTGTCACCCACGTCAGACCACCAGTGGTCTTAACAGCACACAGGTGGCCTCACACCCACCCATGCACACCTCCAAAAAGACCTCTGACTTTTATTTACCCAGAGACACTGTAGCTCCTTCCCATGTACCACATGGAAGTATCCTGACCTTGGGAAAACTCACTCATGTTCTGAACTAAGTGGCAATTACGACACCAAAGCTTATTTAAAACTCAAAGGCAAAAGTGCCGTGTCAACAATGAACCCTGCCATCTCACATTTGCCCCCATTCACCTTTTTACAAAAAAATACACAAATCACTGGAAACTGTGAACATAAGAGCTAATGCCCACTTTTACAAAAAGGCTTATTCACTATTTCTTTTTATCAGACCTTGCAAGGAATTTCTCCTAAAGCCAGGGAGGGAAAATGTCCCAGGCATTGTGTTTTAATGTGCAAAGCACAATCATTTCCCTTCTTCTTCTTCTTTTTTTTAAGAAAAAATCTGTTTATTAAAAATTTCAGGACAGCAAGTAACAGAGTAGCTGTAATAGAAAATGACTTACTTGGGCCGGGCATGGTGGCTCACGCCTGTAATCCCAGCACTTTGTGAGGCTGCAGCGGGCAGATCACTAGGTCAGGAGTTCAAAACCAGCCTGGCCAACATGGTGAAAGCCCATCTCTACAAAAAATACAAAATTAGCTGGGCATGTTAGCGCATGCCTGTAATCCTAGCTACTTAGGAGGCTGAGGCAGGAGAATTGCTCGAAACAGGAGGGCGGAAATTGCAGTGAGCCAAGATCAAGCCACTGCACTCCAGCCTGGGTGACAGAGTGAGACTCCATCTCAAAAAAACCAAAAAAACAAAACCAACTTCCTTTCTTTTATACTGGAAACTCTCAAAACCTTAGAATTGTTTTCATGGTTCCTGCCATCTGTATTAGTTTCCTACTGCTACTGTAACAAATCACCCATCTCATTATGGGGTTGGTTACCAACCCCATTGTGGTGTTGTAATTTAGTCTTTAAAAAAACATAAATTTATTATTTTATACTTCTGGAGGGTAGAAGTCTCAGGTTAGTCTCAGGGGACTGAAATCATGGTGTCAGCGGGGGTTTGTTCTTCCTCGAGGTCCTAGGCAAGAATGTTTCCTCACCTTTCCTAGTTCTGGCAGCTGCCTGCATTCCTTGGCCCTGGCCATCGGACCATCCTCCAACCGCTTCCTCTCTGACTACACTGCTTCCCCCTTGTGAATGTATCGGGCCCACCCAGAAATTCCAGGATAGTCTCTCCATCTCAAGATCCTTAACTCCATCATATGTACAACATCCCTTTTATCGTGTAAGGTAACAAATTCACAAACTCCAGGGATTATGATATGGATAACTTTGGGGGACTATTATTCAGCTTAGCACATCCCATTTCTTTCTCTCTCTCT
>NW_016107443.1:2234860-2276973 GCF_001604975.1 Cebus imitator
TTGCCGAGAATGATGGTTTCTAGGTTCATCCATGTCTCTACAAAGGACACGAACTCATCACTTTTTATGGCTGCATAGTATTCCATGGTGTATATGTGCCACATTTTTCCTGTCCAGTCTCTCATGGATGGGCATTTGGGTTGGTTCCAGGTCTTTGCTATCGTAAACAGTGCTGCAATGAACATACGTCTGCATGTGTCTTTATGACAGAATGATTGATAAACCTTTGGGTATGTACCCAGTAATGGGATTGCTGGGTCAAATGGAATTTCTATTTCTAGATCCTTGAGGAATCGCCACACTGTCTTCCACAATGGTTGAACTAATTTACACTCCCACTAACAGTGTGAAAGTGTTCCTTTTTCTCCAAATCCTCTCTAGCATCTGTTGGCTCCAGATTTTTTAAGGATGCCTGCTCTCACCACTCCTATTCAATATAGTATTGGAAGATCTAGCCAGAGCAATTAGGCAAGAAAAAGAAATAAAGGGCATTCAAATAGGAAAAGAAGAAGTCAAACTGTCCCTATTTGCAGATGACATGATCGTATACTTAGAAGACCACATCATCTCAGCCCAAAACCTCCTTAAGCTGATAAGCAACTTTGGCAAAGTCTCAGGATACAAAATCAATGTGCAAAAATCACAAGCATTTCTATATACCAATAACAGACTGAAAGAGAGCCAAATCAAGACGAACTCCTATATACAACTGCTACAAAGAGAATAAAATATCTAGGAATACAACTAACAAAGGAGGCAAAAGATGTCTTCAAGGAGAACTACAAACCACTGCTCAAGGAAATAAGGGAGGACACAAACAGATGGAAAAACATCCCATGCTCATGGTTAGGAAGAATCAGTATTGTGAAAATGGCCATACTCCCAAAGTAATTTATAGATTCAATGCTATTCTCATCAAGCTACCATTGACCTTCTTCACAGAACTGGAAAAAACCACTTTAAATTTCATATGGAACCAAAAGAGAGCCCACATAGCCAAGACAATCCTAAGCAAAAAGAATAAAGCTGGAGGCATCACACTACCTGACTTCAAACTATACTACAAGGCTACAGTAATCAAAACAGCATGGTACTGGTACCAAAACAGAGATATAGACCAATGGAACAGAACAGAGGCCTTGGAAGCAACGCCACACATCTACAACCATCTGATCTTTGACAAACTGGACACAAATAAGCAATGGGGAAAGGATTCCCTGTTTAATAAATGGTGTTGGGAAAACTGGCTAGCCATATGCAGGAAGCTGAAACTGGACCCCTTCCTTATACCTTATACAAAAATTAACTCCAGACGAATTAAAGATTTAAACATAAGAATTAACACCATAAAAACCCTACGAGAAAACCTAGGCAAAACCATTCAGGACACAGGCACAGGCAAGGATTTCATGACTAAAACACCAAAAGCAATGGCAACAAAAGCCAAAATAGACAAATGGGATGTAATTAAACTTAAGAGCTTCTGCACAGCAAAAGAAACAATCATTAGAGTAAACCGGCCACCAACAGAATGGGAAAAAATTTTTGCAATCTACCCATCAGACAAAGGGCTAATATCCAGAATCTACAAAGAACTAAAGCAGATTTACAGGAAAAAAACAAACAAACCCATTCAAAAGTGGGCGAAGGATATGAATAGACACTTTTCAAAAGAAGACAAATATGTGGCCAACAAACATATGAAAAAATGCTCATCATCATTGGTCATTAGAGAAATGCAAATCAAAACCAAATTGAGAAACCATCTCACGCCAGTTAGAATGGCGATCATTTCCCTTCTTTACAAAACTGTAACACCTAAAGCCAAGCGAGGGTGCCAGCCTGGCATTTCAATGGCTTTGTTAGTTCTCATAATGCTGGTTGCAAGCAAGCCAGGCTGTGAAGTTCTTTATTAACTCTGCAAAGAGAAATGAGAACACCGTCCTTACTCACCGATGTCATTGCTGCGGTCCGAGAGATCTTTGTCCAGGATGCCAGAAAGTGAACTGCCCACCAAGTCAATCTTTGGACTGTCACCCCTACATTAAAAACAGAAGCCCAGAGATTTAATAATTGGTGTGTGTCCTTGTCATTCTGTCAGCTTTCTTGCTGCACACACATGAAGGAGTGTGCTGCGTGTGGAGTGGGTGGCACTGTTGCCTGTGAGGGAGCCGGAGAACCAACAAGCTGACTGGCCACATGGGATGGGGTGCAGACCAGCTGACAGGCTGGATCTGCCCCCTCTCCAGCACAAGTCTTCAAAGATGGCTATTTTAATAATGACTTTTCACCAATGCACCTCCAGCCACAAACCCTCCTGCAGGGTACACCGGGTGCAGTGTAGGGCCTGCTCCTGCCCTGTGGCCAAATAAACACTGGCTAATGATAACTGGGAGCTTTCTTTTTAAGGAACAAGGAATTTAGCCAATGCTGCTTGTCAAAGGTCAGCTACTTTTAACCTTGAGAAAAAGGTTTTCTGGCCTGGGGCTGTGGCATCAGCCAGGCTGTTGACAGGCGCAAGGTGTCGAGTTGAGAGCTGGCGGCCTGAATGCTGGTGCTGGGGCTCAAGCCTGTAACATCAGACGGCTCCTGGATGGGTGCCCCATGTTCATCAGGACACGAGTGACTTCCCTCTGTATCTGGGCTAGGAGTAGGTCTTTGGGATGAGAACAGGCCTCCAAGATGATGAGAGAAACCCAGCCTTCTCGTGCACAAACAGAAGGTTCCTCCAAACTCCTCCACAAGACAGCTCTTCGGGCCCTTTTGGGGGGATGAGTCACAAACGAGTTTATCCAAGGGCTATGAGAACAGTGAAACAGGAAAAGATCCTTGCCCATAAAATGAGAGAGAGAATCTGAGTAGTTGTTCCCAGCAAAGTAACAGAAATAGTCCAACTCACAGCCCCTGAAGGCCACTGTAGCCTGAAGTTACACCTCACAATGAGTAGTAACAGATTTAGTCAGCAGGCACTTGTCATGTACCACTTGCACTGGGGGTATTCAGAGGTGGAGCCTACTCGGGAAGGGCTCATGGTCTAAATGGGAGAGACAGCCAGCCAACCACAGGTTCACATGGCCTAGGCTGTAAGAGGCAGGTGTCACAGTCCTATAAGGAGAAAGGACTGGGTCAGTGCAAGATCTGTGAGGCAGAGGGTAGGCGGGCACACAGAGGAGGTGGCATTACACTTGAGCCTTGGAGGAAAAGGGAGAGAGGACATATTCCTAAGAGGTGTGATTGAGCAACAACCCCAACGTAGGTGAGAGTGCCAGTGTGGCCAAGGCTCCCAGGACCAAAGCCTGAAGTTTTCAGACAGAAGTGACAGGACAAAGGCTGGCAAGGTTGGTGAACACCTAACTGCTGGGCTGGATACTACAGGGCTTGGTTTACCTGGGAGGTAATGAGGGGCCGAGGGACAGTTATAGCAGGAGACCTGTATACCTGGAGGTCAGGTCAGGGCAGGTGCTGTGGGTGAACTCCAAACCAGGCAGCTGACAGGGGAGACTGCTGGGTTTTTCACTCAAGAATGGTAGTGAGCAGGGCATGGTGGCTCATGTCTGTAATCCCAACACTTTGGGAGGCCAAGACGGGAGCATCACTTGAGCCCAGGAATTTGGGACCAGCCTGGACAACATGGTGAAACCCTGTCTCTACTAAAAATATAAAAATTAGCCTGGTGTGCTGGTGGGCACCTGTGGTCCCAGCTACCTGGGAGGCTGAGACAGGAAGATCACCTGAGCCCAGGGAAGTTGAGGCTTCAGTGAGCTGTGATTGCGCCACTGCATTCCAGCCTGGGTGACAGAGTGAGATCCTATCTCAAAAAAGGGGGTGTTGGTGGCACATGCAGCACAACATCTATATTTTTGTGATGGTAGAAAAGGACCAACGGAAGGAGGTGAGTCCTCAATTCCCAAGCGAACAACACTGCCTCTTCCATCCTCAAGCATCCTTCACCAGAGGAGGGGCAGAGGTAAGAATACCAGGGACCAGGCCTGGGCCTGATGGCTTGGCCTCCACTAGAAAATATAGCTCCAAGACTGTCCTGGGAGTATGCATTATGATGTTGGCTGTGCCCTTTTGAGCTAGGCTGAAATAGAAGTTCAGGTAGAGCATGAACTCCTGTACTTGGAAAGGAGAAGCAGCTTAGGCTTCAGAGAAGGACCTTTATTTCCTGCCTCACCCTAACTTCCTAAGGCTGTGGGCTCCCCCAGGCCAGGTTTCCATAGCAGACTCCTTTCTCCATCCCCTGGCTACCCAAGCTTGGGCCCTGCAGGGCCACTGCCTCTGATAGATCCTGAGCCAACAGGAAGGGCAAGATGAAGGACATTTATTTCAAAATATTTCAGGGCCCCAGCACCCACAAATTTGAAGGTAACCTGAATAAAATGTTTCAGAAATGCAGAATTATTAGCAGAAATGTGTTTTCATTTTCAAGAGTCTTCTTTTCCCCAGATATAAAGAAATACGCTCCTGGGGACCCTTAAATATCATTATTTGGAACCCACAGAGCCCGGAAGGATTGGGTGCTGCCATCCTTCAAAATAACAGACTAAACACAAATTATACTCACAGCCAGACAGAGCTGTCCTTTTTGGAACACACCAAGGACCAAAACTTATAAGAACACATGTCCTGCCCAGGAGAGAGAACACTCAGGCAGTGAGTCTAGTGAACTCTATTGGGGATTTTTTTTTCCAATCAAGAGGGAAAGATGGTTTGAGGTGACACCCACCCTGTGGGCAGCTGGGATTAAGTCAGAGGGGCTGCTGATGGAGAGATGAAGTTTTGCTCATGAGTTAATCACATGTATCTCAGAACAACTCAGCAGTTTCTGAACATGTGGCTTATTTGTGCATTATGGTTTGTCAATCTGGGAGCTGCTGTTTCCCTCTGTGATTTGACAGCTGGAAGCTTCCAGTCAAATGTGAGCCTGTCTGCAGAAACGGTAGAGGACCCTATTGTGCATTACTGTGCTCGTCTCACCTGGGGCTTTATTACTTTACTGCCCTTATTTTCCTTTTATTGTCATTCTCAACTCTTTTATTCTTTTATATGTTAAAAAAATTTTTTTTTTTATATTGTCTCATTCTGTTGCCCAGGCTGGAGTGCAGTGATGCGATCTCAGCTCATTGCAACATCCACTTCCCAAATGGGTTTTATGAAATAGTATTTTTTTGCAGTGTTATCTGTAATGCAGACAAACTGAAAAGAACTGGAATTTTTCATAAACAGGAAAATACTTGAATAAACCATGATATTTGATGGACTTTTATACAGCCATGTGAACGATATTTATAAATGTCTTATACTAACAAGAACGAATGCTTATGTTGCAATGGTAAGGGACAAAGGCAAGTTCAAAACAACACACACAGCAGCACACATACACCCATGTGCCCTCCTGACATATTAGGAAGAGCGATTTTAAGACTGAAAGAATATTTACAGGGGTTACTCCTGGGTAGTCTGATGGGTAATTTCTACCACCCAGCTTAGCAGCTGGAACATGGCAGGGGCTCAGAAAACATCTGTGGAACTAGAGAACATTTGCCAGATTTTCTGAAATGGGAATGTATTATGTATTTGTACAATAAATACACTTTTTCCCTCAATACCTATTGTATGCTGTTCAAGATGATTACATCTATGGGAAAACTGGTAGAAAACAAACCAAATCATACATACGAAAAAGATAAGATTCATATTCTCTCTCTCTCTCTCTTTCTTTCTTTTCCTGAGATGGATTCTTATTCTGTCACCCAGGCTAGAGTGTAGTGGCACAATCTCGGCTCACTGCAACCAACCTCTGCCTCCTGGATTTCAGTGGTTCTCCTGTCTCAGCCTCTTGAGTAGCTGGGATTACAGGCATGGGCCACCACATCTGGCTACTTTTTATATAGAGACAGGGTCTCACAATGTTGGCCAGGCTGGTCTTGAACTCCTGACCTCAAGTGATCCGGTCGCCTCGGCCTCCCAAAGTGCTAGGATTATAGGCGTTAGCCACCGTGCCCGGCCTAAAGTTTACTTTTAATAATATTGACTAGAGACTCATCTAATTCAGGCAGCTTATGTTCTCTCTCCTTTCCCACCAATAGTATCATCAAGGTAAAAGCTGAGATTGCCTGGGTCCTGCCTCACAAACTCTCCTTTAAGAATCACCCAGGCAGTAGGTGCCCCACGAGGCCATCTCTCCTGGGAACTGATTTGTGGGGCAGGGATGGAGTTGTGAATCCTAGACTTAAAAATCCAGGCCAGGTGTGCTATATCTAAACCTGCTGTTCATCACCTATGTGACTTTGGCCAGGTTACTGAACCTCTCTGGAATTTGGGTGCTTCATCAACAAAACAACTGGTGAGCTAGCTTGAACAGGATCACCTCTGAGAGGCATTCTAGAGCTCTCATTCCATAATTTCGACATTATAGAAATGTTAGAGTCTGGGGTGGGGTTGGGGTGGAGATGGTCCTATGAGTTGTGGGCAAATTCTGGGACATTTCATCATCTCCTTTGCCTCCAGATCTTCATGTCTCTGGTCAATGTTGGGAATTCCTTCCCTTCCCACTTGACTTGAGCAAATGTAACTCATCCTTTTAGAGATTCCACCTCTCTTCCTCGTGTTTCCTGTATCACACCCCTGTATCCCAACTCTTATCACAGCATTTCATATTTACATATGTACCTAGTAATCTTCCCCACTTATTCCTCAGAATGGCATTATGTTAGATTTTTTTCCTCCTAGTATAATGCGTTATACATGTATGTGTGCCACAAAGCTTTTGTTTAACTAAATGAATAAGCTAACATTGTGATATTTCTGGGCCTTGTACACTTCAGGAAATAACCTGTGGATAAATTATATTCTTGATACAGTGTGGGTGGCTTATAAACAACAGAAATTTATTTCTCACAGTTCTGGAGGTGGGGAAGTCCAAGGTCAAGGTGCTGGCAGATTCTATGTCTGGTGAGGGCCCAGCTTCCTGATTCACAGAAGACACCTTGCTGTGCCCTCACGTGGTAGAAGGGAGAGGGGTTTCTTTTATAAAGGCACTAAGAGACTCATGAATGGGTTCATGAAGGCTTTGCTCCAACGACCTAATCACCTCTCAAGGGCCCCACCTCTTATTCTGTCCTTCGGGGGTGAGGATTTGGATGCATGAATTTGTGGGAGGGGGAGGTATAAACATTCAGACCACAGCACCTCCATTCTCAAAGTGTTTCTCATACTTGAGTAATGTGTCAACACTTTTTAAACAAAAAACAAATTCTTGCAGATCCTCATGTATATGTCTGTTATGGGCTAAATTGTGTTCTCTCAAAATTTATATGTTGAAGTGGTAACTTCTCAATACCTCAAAATGTGACTATATTTGGAGACAGGCCCTTTAAAAAGGTGATTAAGTTGAAATGAGGCTGTTAGAAGAGGTCTCAGAAGAAACAACCCTGCTGACACCTTGATCTTAGACTTCTAACTTCTGCAAATGTGAAGAAATAAATTCTATTGTTTAAGCCACTCAGACTAATACAACATCCCTGTTTGAGAAATCATAAGAAACAAAAAGCAGCCCAAGACAATGGCTATCAATGGAAAACTGTTGGTACAAGGGCATTTTTTTTCTTTGCAACTGTTAAAATTATAAAGAATACCACATAAATGAAAAACAAGAGTGCAAATTGCTTGTAGCTACTAGAAGCTCTATGCCCAATTTTAGGAGCATTGTTCTAATGGCACTGGATAAAAGGAAAGAACTATTATGTTCCAAGTTGGCCAAGGTAGCTGCCCCTCAAGTGGCATTTAGTGTGACCTGGGGTGAACCCTTGTCAGGGAGGGGCTTCTAACTCAGGAGAGTGTTTTACATCTCTGGGATTTGCCTGCAGGCTCCATACAGATTGTCCATCAGCCTGAACCACAAGAAATAGGAAGAAATAGGAACTAATCATCCCTGACCAACTCCTCTCCAGATTCTAAAGCACCAGCCACATGTTGATAGGAAGGAGATTGGGATCCCTCCAGTCTTTCCAAGTGAGCCCTGATCCCTCATGCCAAGTGCCAGACACAGGCTTAAGTTGAAATGATCTTCGACACAGGGCCAGAAGCAAGCCTATTTTGAAGACACAGTAGGTGAAGTTTAAAAAAGGTTCTGATCCTTCCAAGTAGGGAAGCTGCAGCTGGTGTTTTGACAGTGTTCAGACTGTGGGTGTGTAAGCACTTTACAATGTCTATTTGTAAATGCCTTTCACTGTATTTATAGACTCTTACAACAATGCTAATGAATTTCACTTCTGAAAAATACCAGAATTTCTGAAATTCTGTGAAGCATGTGCCTGGAGTGGACGACACCCAGTGAGGATGCAGCCCCTCAATGGTTCCTCTTCTTCTCAGTCTGCCCAGCATGTGGGTGCTGTTTTGGCAAAAGGGATGTTGTTAAGTTCAGAGGAAAAAGAAAAAGTCCATCCTTTTGTGATTTACAAGCTCCTGTAAGTGTTTTTATCTGGTGGGTTTCTATGCCCACAGCTGTTAACTAAAAGGAGAACATAAGAGAAGTCAGGTGATATCACCATATATCCAAAGGCATCAGAACAAAGTTGCCCTTGTTTCTAATTTTTAAATCAAAGTAATGCAATGTTCTCATATTTTACCTAGCTGTTTTCGTTATGGACACTTAGGACACATGACTTGGATAGGCAAGTACCAGCTAAGAGTCTCCTTGTTTTACTGAAATAGGAACCTAAATCACAGAGAAGAGACTGATGAGCCCAAGAACCCCGGCAGGCATAAGTAGAACCTATGATCCCACAGAAATAACAGCAGCTCACCTCCTTTGAGAATGAAAAAAGAAAAAGAAAAAAGAAATAACAGAAGCAGCCACTGTTTACTGAATGCCTATCATGTGCTAGGTACTAGAATAAGTACCTAAAAAAAAAAAAAGAAACAAAGTCTTACTCTGTTGCCCAGGCTGGAGTGCAGTGGCATGATCACAGCTCACTGCAGCCTTGAATTCCTAGGCTCAAGTGTTTCTCCTGCCTCAGTCTCCTGTGTAGCTGGGACTACAGGTGCATGCCACCATGCATGGCTATTTATTTATTTATTACATTTTTTTGGAGATGGGACTCTCGCTATGTTGCCCAGACTGGTTTTAAACTCCTGGCCTCAAGCAATCCTCCAGTCTCAGCCTCCCAAGTCACTGGGATTACAGGCATACTTTAAGTACTCAATCCTCACAACCACCCCTTGATGTACCTACTATGCCCAGGCCCTTGAGTGAAGGGCTCATTGCCCCCACTGCCTACTGGGAGTGCTGTCAGCAAGCAGCTGCCAGTTGTTACCTCTTCCAGGGACCATCTCAGCTGCAGAGAGGCTCCTCAGCCAAGGCACTCCCTCCCCTCCAGGGCAGTCCACACCCCATGGTATCAAAGTCTTAGCCATCTAAGTCCAACATGAGATGACTCAGATGGGTTGTTTTAGCTCCAAAACTTCCTGTGGATTTGGCCAAGGCTTTCTGAGCCAGTGTCACATTATGACTTCTCCCTCCACCCAATCCTGCTTCCTTCTCGCTTCATAGGTACTGGACCCTAAAACATATCTTCATACTAAATGCTGGTTCTCCTCCTGGAGAACCCCATCTGTGACACCCTTGTTTTCATTTATATAGATAAGGAAACTGGGGCTCAGTGAGATTAAGTCACTTGCTGAATAAGGGCTATAAAAGCAGTAAAGTGCCGGGGTCTAGATTTGGGCCTATTAAGTCCAACTCCAGAGCCCAAGCTCTTGATTCCTTCTCAAGCTGCTTTAGTCAGCCTTTTGGTCTTCCAGGCTGGGGATCTGGCCTTGGGGACAGTGAGTTATCGAGGATGCCAGGCAGCCTGTGTTACCCCGGCTCACTGCCAGCTAAGTAAATTACCTTTGCCTCTCTCAGCTTAAAAGTACTAACAATAAACAAAAATCATGCACTCAACCTATCCAGGAGCCTGTTCTTCCCACACAGACCCAAGATATAAGATGGGGCTTGTATACAGACGGGAATGTGGAAGATGCACTATGTGCATCTCTTGAGACTATGAACTCAGCCAGTGGCATGGCCCAATTTAGCCCAAGTTGGGACAGTTAAGCCAAGACATGTGGTACGGACAAGGTGTTGAAATGCATAGGAAGCCAAGGCAAGCAAACAAACAAACAAATAAATTAGCAGCAAAACAGCAGCTACACACGCACGCACGCACACACACACACACACACACACACACACACACACAGAATCCACAACCTTTTGGAGGTGAGCAAGAATGAAGGGAAAAAGAGCAAATCTGCCAATTCCTACTGAACCAAAGATTCTAAGTCCATATGGTGACTTTGGCAGTCCTCCCAAGGCCCCACGCCCCAGAAAGGAGGTGCAAGGGTTTGGGCTTCAACTACCTACAAAATTTTACAGGGGGGAAAGAAAACTGGGAAAAAAGGAAAGGAAAAGAAACAGAAACACCCCATTGCCTGTGCTTAGGAAACCACTGAGGCACACACCACGCATCCTCTATTTTTCATCACTTTTCATTGCATTGGGAATAGATGATAACAGATGTCAAATGTGCAGATCCTGGAGAAACCACTTGAATTATCATATCTTCTTTTTCTATGACTTTTTATTTTATTTCAATAGCTTTTGGTGTACAAGTGGTTATATGGATGATTATAGAGCAGTGAAGTCTGAGATTTTAGAGCACCTGTAACCTGAGTACCTGTCTTCTTTCTTTCTCCAACTCTGCAACCTTGTTTATCACTCCATCCTAGTGTAAAACTACTGTGTCTCATTGTTTACCTGTGGCCCTGTCCAGTCATGTGCCTTAGGATGTGAGGCCAGCGCAACTGAGTGCTCCCTTCCTGCTCTCCTGGCTGCCTGCTTGTAACATCTCAGACTTCAGCTCTGATTGTTAAAGCTGGGTAGAGAGTACCCAGCTGACGCCCCCATTTTATTACAGACAAAAGTCCTGCACTTTGATAGTGGGAAGTGATATACCCTGCACTCTGATAGTGGGAAGTGATATACCCAAGACCACCTAGTTGATTGGTGGCAGAGCTGAAACCAGATGGAAAGTTCCTCATGCCAAGCCAGTTCAATCTTTCCTACCACATTTTGGATGACAATAATGTAAGTGAGCAACCGCATGCATAGGTTTTATGCTCCAAGAGATGTTTTTCTGTCAAATCAACAATGACAAGAGGGCTACGCCCATCTGTAAAGATGGCAGATGTAAAGCCAGTCCTTCAGAAGCATTCTGCCCTGGGAAGAATGTTATTGCCTACGGAACTTGGATCCTTCCATCAGGAAAGGACAATATGGGAGTAACAGTAACCTCAGTTTCCTTTGCTCCTCAGATGAAGGGCAGAAGGAGCCTCCCTCCCTTTCCCAGAAATCCAAATCCAAAGGTCCTGCTGTTATCTGCTATGAATCCCCACATACTCGCCTGGTAGCTAAAAATGTCCCAGGAATCTCAGGCATTTTTGGATTGAAAAAGTGGTCCCATTTAAATGTGGGACAACCAGAAGGAGGCCAGGGGCACAAGAAGCAAAAACCAGAGTGGTTTTCCTGGCAGCTCTCCCCTTGCGTTGTGCATCCTTGTCTGGCTAAGCACAAACAAGCTCGGCTATTTATAGACAGTGAAGACATGCTGGAAGGTGATGGTAAAGTGCTCACTCAATTCCCCTCCAAATTTCTGTTCTTTGTGTAGACTGCAAATATATCTGGAAGCAGGCCTCTCTCCAGAGCCCATCCAGGACCCGACAAGCCCTGCAATCCACTATGGCACAAGGATGATGACATCCTTAGACCTCATCCGCAAACCCATAGCTTGACATCTCAAAGAGGCACAAGGGGCTTTAAAGATGCTGAGCTCCCATCTCGAGCAATGTCTGGAGGAGGGAGAATTCATCATCGTGTGTCTGTGAGAAAAGTCTGCAGGGTGCCACATGGAGGAAGAGTACTACTCAAAGAAATAGCCCATGGAAAACATATTATAAAAACCAATTAGCACAATGCATGCATGAGGTGTTAACATTTCCTACTATTTCACTGCCTGATTCTGGCCATCAGTGGCAGGAAAATCAATGTGGCTCAGTCTGGGCCGAGGCTAAATCCCATCACTATGGTTGGTACGCCCTATGTGTGGGTGGACGGAAAGAGCGAGAAGATAATATGTACAAATGGAATGAGGTCAGCAAATCATGCAGATGTCCCTAAAGTATGACAAGGTGCTTTCCCCAACTCCTGTGCTCTATGGGACTACCTTCTATCAGTTCCTGGCCTTCACTGAGTCCTGGCTCTTGTTGTAGCTGGAGAGGCCACTTATGCTTCCACTTTGAGGATGTCCACTTTTCCACCTAATTGGGGCCCCAGAGCCTGACACAGGAACCCCTCCCCCATGGAGGTCACAGATTTGGTGAGTGCCTCTCAAGTTGCCAGGCAATGAACTAGGGCCCTGAGGTGGAGCAGTTTGTTTAAACACTCCACACCCGAGCAAGGCAGGCCTTGTTGTACCATTTTGCAGGGGAGGAAACTGAGTGAGACCTAAGAAGGTGAAGACCTTGCCCGAAGTCACAGGGTATCTAAGAAGAGGGGTGGGGTTTCAAACCTGGTGTGCCTGGCCCAAAGCCCAAGCAAGCAGTGGGTGGGCCTGGTTACCATAGTTAACTACTACCTAGAAGAGGACCTGGGCAAAGGTAGTATTTTCAAATACTTAACAAGTATTTGAAACAAATAAATGAATCGTACACATACACACACACACACACACACACACACACACACACACACACACACACGAATTCTCTTTCCTTCCTGAATCTATATCTAGTACCCATTCTCCATCTTCTTTCCATAGCCAATTTCTTACAAGAGAAGTCTACTCAAGCTTGGCTGCCTGCCCATTCTCTCTTCAACTCACCCCAAATCTGTCTACTGCCCACAACCGTTCCATGGAAATTGCTCGACTGGGATCACCAAGGGCCAACTAATGAGCAAGGCCTGGGTCTCCCTGGCTCTTGAGATGGCAATGGTCTCACAATGTGGTCTCTTGACCAGCAGCAGCATCACTAGCACTGGGAGCTTAGGAGAAATGCAAATTCTCAGGCCTTAATTCAGAGCTAATTGAATTAGAAACCTGGGCCACCAGCAATCTGTATTTCAACAAGCACCCCCAAACCCCCATGATTCGGATGCACACCCAAGTGTGAGCACTGCTAATCAGTAGTTGCTCCACACTTCCTCCTTCTAGCTTCCATGACATCACACTCCTCCTACATTTTTGGATGGCTCCTAGGCCTTCCTCCACCCTATACACAGTGATTTTCCCTGCTGCTGTCTCTACTCTCTCCTCCTCCTCTTCTCCATAATCTCCTGGAGTGGTCGTATCTACTCCATGCTTATAACTACCATTTATAAGCCAATGACACTCAACTCTGTAATTTCTTTTTCTTCTTCTTTTTAATTTTTGTTAGAGACAGGGTTTCGCTCTTTCACTCAGGATGGATGGTGTGTTGTAGTGTGATCATAGCTCACTAAAGCCTTGAACTCCTAGGCTCAAGTGATCCTTCCACCTCAGCCTCCCAAGTATCTGGGACTACAGACATGCACCACCATGCATGGTTAATTTTTAAAACCTTGTAGAGATCTCTATGTTGCCTAGGCTAGTCTAGAACTCCTGGCCTTAAGTGATCCTCCTGCCTCTGCCTCTCAAAGCACTGGGATTACACATGTGAGCCACGGCACTAAGCCAACCCCTGTAATTTCTAGCCAAGACCTCTCTCCTGAATTCTCCAAAGATATGTCTTCATCCTGATTTGTATTAAAGGAGCGAAACACACAAAAATCACACAAGGAATAACTAGTAATCTTTAGAAAGAAATTTACAACACCTGAGCAATCCCAACTCAAAATAATGGGCTAAGCATCTAAGTATACAGTTTATCTGCTGACTTAGGGAACATGCACACACACTCACTAGCTTTCTCTTCCTCTTTCTTGATTAATGGATTGATTAGTTTATGCCTAACAAAAAGGATGAGGTCTTTTCTACTGCTTTCTTTCGGTGGGCATGGGAGCTGGACACCTCACTGAGTGATCAGTACCTAGAAGCTTATTTCCTGCCATATCATAACCCCAGGGTCTTAAGCCAAGATGCCTTGGTAAATCTAAAGAAAAAACTTCCATGCTCATAAGTTGATCCCAAGAGAGACATCTGCCCTTCTCTAAGTACTTAGTTGATGTTTGGCATATAAATGTTTATTTAATATTTGCCTCAAGCTAAAATGCCTCAGAGCTCATCAGTCACTTAACTCCCAGTATTTCTCTGAAATCCAGTGTTCCAGCATCATCACAGGTTAAAAAAAAAAAAGCAATTCCACTGCATGCTGCCCCTCCCCTTATCCTATGCTCCAATTCTCTCAGTATAGCCTCCAGCCCTTCACAAGAAGGGCACAAGGTGTGTTTAACATTTAAAGCAATAGGTCATCTCCACGTGGCACAGGTCTGGAAAGTCACTGGGCCTCCTGCCCACAACCTGGTGTCCACCACCCAACTGCCTATCTTTGAAAGCAATTCCTGGGCACATGTTTCCACATGTAAAGTCAATGGTCAGTGCCCTCTGGGATGTCTGAGACACAGTAACCAACTCCCCCATATCTGGAACTTTCTTGTTGAATGATCCGCTTCCACCCTGACACTCTCAGCCACCGGCCAAAGCAAAAGCTATCTACTCTGCCCAACAGAGGATGGAGCCAGCAGGTTCACACCACCTGCTACCACATTGTCAAACCCTTCTTGTCGCTATCATCAACTCTCAGAACACACCAGCACCCATGTGGTAGGACACTGACTCATAGAACATTGGCCTCCCTAAATCCAGCCCTTGCCATCTTCCTGGGCCTATGGTGACCATGTGGGTGATCCATCTCCAACTCTGGCCCTTCCTTCCTTGGTATCTTCAGTTCTATAACCTTCATTCATTCATCTTCAGTCACCCACATTTGTGGCCACAACCGTTGTGGATATTTTCATCTTCCAAACAAACCCACCTCCAAAGTTGTAAGCACCAACCTCCCCTTTCTGAATACCATCTCATGTGCTTCCTTCCAGCCATTGACTTTGCCCTGCTCCCACTCCATCCTTGCCTGCCTCACTTTCTTTCCTTCATCCCAGACCTCCTCCCCACATCTCTAACTCAAAGCTCCCTGATACCAGCCCCTGGCCACTCAGAGAGCAGGTGCAGCGGAAGACAGGCAACACTCCCCAACTCAGAGTGAAGGTCCTGCTCTAGCTTCTCCGATCTTTGGGAAGAAAATCCTTATGCCTCTGTTCTTTGGGAAGAAAAATGCCAATCCTTATACCTTGGGATGTCTGAGTTTGGGAGGATTAACAAGCCTGCTGTGGACTAGTCAGGCTGCTTCTACCTCATTCTCTATCAGATTTATTTCCTTTTGAGGGCACACACCTGCCCTGTGCCTCAGGTTTCTGGATTGCTGCCTCCCAGTGCATGCAATTACTAGAGCTAAGGGCAGCCTGCCTCTCTCCAGCATTTCCTTGGGTTTTTCTTTTTCTTCTTTTGGACTCTTCTCCCAAGTCTCAGGAACTCTTCTCATAGAGGAACCCATTTTTATTCAATTGCGAATGCACCTTAATATTATTATTATTATTATTATTGAGACAGAGTTTTGCTCTTGTTGCCCAGGCTGGAGAGCAATGGCATAATCTCAGCTTGCTGCAACCTCCACCTCCCAGGTTCAAGCAATTCTCCCGCCTTAGCCTCCCGAGTAGCTGGGATTACAGGTGCCCACCACCGCACTGGCTAATTTTTTGTATTTTTAGTAGAGTTGAGGTTTCACCATGTTGGCCAGCCTGGTCTCAGACTCCTGACCTCAGATGATCCACTTGCCTTGACCTCCCAAAGTGCTGGGATTACAGGTATGAGCCACTGCACCCAGCCCATCATTGAATTTTTAAATCGACACTGGTGTTACATTTTTGAAAGTCTTTTCTTCCTGTTGAAATACCATACGAACTTACTTTCTAGAAGTGGGGAGAACATTCTTACGAAAGGTCAAGTATGTTACGATCTGAGGAAGAGAGCGATCACTGTAAGAGCCTTCATGTGTGTTTCCACTTGCTCAGACTGAACACGGGCTGCTTACTGGTGTCATTCTGGTTTTCCTAGATATAATTTCTGAAAACTATGAACTGGAACACCTGAGTCCAACCACTAATATAATTATTACTAATTACATTATAATATTAATATAATTATATTGCAAGTATTAATAAATAATATATAAATATATATCATTTATATATACTTATAAATATACAAATCTATGTATATATTTAACATATATTTATATATTTAACTATACATTATATATGTATAAATGTTTATAATATATAATACAAATGTATATAAATATATAAAATATATTTATAAATATGTTATATTAACAATATATTTAAATATATTTATAACATAATATATATATTATATATTTAACAATATATATTTATATATTAATATATACTTATATAATTTTATAATATATATTTATATTTATAAATATATATTAATACATAAGCAATATAGAGATTTATAAATATATAAATCTATCAATATATCAATATTGATATATTTAATAATTTATCGATTTATCAATATATCAATATTGATATATTTATATTGATAGATTTATAAATATATATTATTAACATATTATTCATAAATATTTATTTATTTATTTATTTATTGAGGAACAGTCTCACTCCGTTGCCCAGGCTGGAGTGCAGTGGCACCATCACAGCTCACTGTAGCCTCAACCTCTTGGGTTCAAGCAATCCTCCCACTTTAGCATCCTGAGTAGCTGGGACTACAGATGTGTACCACTGTGCCTGGATAATTTTTAAAAATCTTTTGTAGAGATGTGGTCTCAGGTTGGTCTCAAGCTCCTGGCCTCCAGTCATCCTTCCACGTTGGTCTCCTAACATGCTAGGATCACAGACACGAGTCACTGTGCCCAGCCCTGTAAAACATTTTTTTGTTAAATGAATGTATCTAAAAGTGATGATGCTTTTCCTAGTTATGTACAGTATTCTTTTTTTGTAAAAGATGCTAGTTCCTGCTCAAAGAGAAAGAAATTACTCTCCTCTGAAAGCCACACTTGGCAGCAAGATTTCTGGCTGGTGAGAAGCAGCATGAGCCCGGACACTGCAGCTGGAGTGGCAATGCCTAGCTCTCAGAGAGAGCTGCTCACAGTGACTGCATGTCCATGTATTCAATCGTCCATCCGTCCATCCATTCATCTGGTCAGGTAAATACTGGTGAAGATCTGGGTTCACAAAGAACACAATACCCTTTTTCTCCAGAGGACCACTGACACAAAACTATTTGAATTAACATTTCTACCTCCACTAATTTGGCAGAACAAAACAAGTTCATAAACCAGTATACAGGCTGGTTGTCCAATTGCTTAGCAAAAAAATATGAAGCACATTAAGTATTGAGGAACAATAAGCCTTTCTCTGATTTTTAAAAGTGTTTTGTGTGGCAATCCATGGCATAATAGTTTACGTAGAATTTAAGACACACATACTAAAGAGCTTGTACAGAGTCTGGGAAGGACGACAGGAGAGGCAAAATTGAACAAAATATAAGCACTGGCACCTCCCCCTCTTTTAAGGAGCCATGGCATTCAACAAGTGTTTGTTAAATGAGCCACTACCATATGCTCAACACCGTAAGACATGTGGAGATGACAAAATACACTCTTGATCTGCTTTAAATCTGGTGAAGAAGTCCGGGGGTGTTTGCATCCCAAGTAGCACAGCATGGGGCCCAGCACTAGGCTAAACACGGGTGGCAGGCATTTGGAGGAGAGAGCAATCGTGAGATCTAAGGGAAGGCTTCCAGAGGAGGGCATACTAACCGGGACTCTCAAGTCTGGAGCATGAGCAGGCACTTGAGAGGCAGCCAGGCAAGAAGGGGTGAGCACCGTCAACAACTTGGAAGAATCTAGAACAATGGCTCTCATGGTGTGGATTCCAGCAGCAGCAACTTTTAAAAATGGAAATTTTCAGGCCCACCCAAGACCTACTGAGTCAGCAACTGTGGGGATAGCACCCAGTGATCTGTTTTGAACAAGTTTTCCAGGTGATTCGGAGGCACGCTCAAGTCTGAGAACCACTGAGGTAGAGCAGGTGCTGCCCTCCCTTAAACTGAGTAAGCAGGAATCTCAGGGCTTTCCTCCCTTTCACCCTCCTGCAAACCAGTGTCTCGGGAGCTAGGCAGCCATGGAGTGTGTGGAGGGCTGGGGGCTGACCACCGTCTCCCAGGCTGCTCAGAAGGCATGCACTGTTAAGAACAATTACATCTTCCACTGGCTTCACAAACCTCTCTCATGCATCTGACTTCATGGCCTGGACTTCTAACAACTGGATACTGGGAGGCCCGGAGGCAGAGAAGAGCTAAGCAGAGGAGGGAGGCAAATAAACCTCTGTGAGCCCAGAAGTTTGGTGGTGATGACATGTTTCCCCCAGGCTTGCAAAGCCTATACCTATCCTATAACCAGAGTTGCGAGCAACTCTAGAAGGCAAAGTGGCAGTTGAAATTCCACTTCTCTTCCAATAAGATTGCTAGAAAGAGCAGCTGGAATATTTTGGAAATTGTTATTGAGCTAACGGAAATGTTTGTAGCCCGAGAGACTAATAGAATTTGCCAGTGTGTGTCTTCGGCTCTCCTTTCACCAACCACAAAGTGATGTGCAACCTTTGCTGCTCCACATCTTCCCCATTTGTATAGCTCATGTTCTTTTTGGAAGCACTTTCCTTTACCTAAGCTTTTTCTTCTGATATACTAGCTTCTGGGCTGACCACAACACTGAAATGGTCCTTGCTAAGATCATCAGGACTGTCAAATGGCCCCAATATATGTGTGTGCAAAGAACCTTCTATTGTCAGTCCATAGGAGAGGGTGCAACATAGAGAGGCCTCACCAATTCAAATGGCACATGGAGGCAGTTGTTAGATTGATTCTTGAGAGATGCTTGTAGAATGACGCAGGTGAACCAGCTGCTACTCAAATGGGTTCACACGCACCTGAGATGACCACAGCTCTGTATGGACTGGGTAGCCAGCCTCCCACACACCCATGTTGCCATCTGCCTCTATACTTGAGGCTGGGGATTGTGTTTTTGCTGTTGTCATTGTTAAGAAAAGCAAATAAGCCATGCTATAATATGGGTGAATGTTGAAGACATCATGCTAAGTGAAATAAGCCAGTCATAAAAGGATGAATCCTGTATGATTCCACTTATTGTGGTACCTGGAGTAGTCAAATCCATAGAGACAGAAAGTAGAATGGTGGCTGCCAGGGGCTGGGAAAGGGGGGAAATGAGGAGTCACTGTTTAAAGGGTGCAGAATTTCAGATTCACAAGCTGAAAAGAGTTCTGGAAATGGCTGTACAACAATGTGAACTTAATGCCACTGAATGGTACACTTAAAATGGTTAGGATGGTAATTTTTACACTGTGTGTATTTTACCACTAATTAAAATTTGTCTTTAAAAAAAGGAAATTAGCTCTTCTTGTCTTACTGCAGCATGCCTAAATCAATAGGCAATAATCCAAATAACAATGAAAATAATGTTGATTTGCATACTTGAGAATTATTTAGGTGCATTCCATTATCATCTACTATTTACAGATGAAGAAAGCGAGGTGAGAGGACAGTGTAGCCAAGCTCCTACTCCTCCTATGAATGAGGTGGGCTGAGATTCCAGTTCAGAGGCCTGTCTGACCCCAACACAAGAGCTCTGAAACTCATGCGACTTTCACCATGCCAACTTAGCTCATAAGAACAAAAATTCAGTGACTGTGTGTTGACATGTACATCTAAATACCTCTGGGTCACTGACCTGCCCTAGTGTGTTACACCAACATGTATAATACATATATATTTTAATATTATGGTAGAAAGTTCTGGCAATGAATTTACAGAGAAAATTCAACAGTTCCTTGCTCTGTGTTAAATATCTCAGGTCTGAAACACACAATGTCCAACTCTAATTTCATGGAACACATGTATCCAGCCAGTTGGCGAATGAATTTTCGTTCTGTCAAGCACATCTCAGAACACATGCCTGCATAAAGCATGTCCCCAGCCTTTGAGGGTTTTAGAGCTCAGAGACATTCCCGGCTCTGGGTTCCACAATAGGCTGTACTGTGAAGAACAGAGGGAGCCTGGGGTGTGAAAAGAAGCCCTGCAGAGCAGTGAGAGGGTCGGGGTTGTAGCCACATGTGAGATGTACACACTTGGGGCCAGTACAACATCCAGAGGGACAAAGAGGTACATGCCACCTGCATTTCCAGGCTGAAGGGCAGTTGGCCTTGTTCTAATGAAGCCTAGAAAAAATCTCTATGTGTGAGCAAGGTCTAAAGCCTGGGTAACCAGTCCTCATCTGCTAATCCTGAAACCCACACCCCGCCCCTCAACCTTGCACTCACTTCTGCCCGAGTGCAGAAGCAAGGACAGAAGTGGCCGGTGTCTTCAGATAATTTTGCTGGAGGATGTAAGAGGGAAGCTTGAGGGCCCCCTTCTCCTCTCCCTTCCTCTCAAGGTCTGTGGCAGTCAGTTCCCCTCCTGTGTTCCTTCCATAGCCGCCCCACACCCGCCCCAGGTGGTGAGAGCACAGTAGTACCTGGTGTGTGTCAGCGGACCCACCGGTCGCTCTGGCCTTCTTGGGGGCAGTGCACCAGGTCTGCTGAGAGAATTGGTCTTAGGTGGCCGAGGCTTTTTTGGCGGTATGGCAGGAACGGAGGGCTTCTGTAAATCCAGTTTTGGCTCTCTCTCTGGTCTTTCTTTAAATCATTGTTTAAAGAAAACAGATCTAGTGTAAGTGACAGTACTTAGATGCAGATTACTCATTTCCTGCTAAAAAAAAAAAAATCACTGATGCCATCTCTGAAGGCAAATATGGAAGGCCAAGAGCACCAGTTATTCTTTGTCAGGTTAGCAGAAGTCTTACAGAGCTCACTGCTCCCTCCCTTGCTCACCTTCACTCATGTGGATCCTTCGCCTGAAGCGCCCTTCTGACCAACCCCCACCCTCAGCATACTCCAGCTCTTCCTTGGAAGCCTGACTGAAACATGACACTGTCATGTTCACTTCTTAACAGCTCAAAGACAGACTTCCTTCCTTCCTCACCTGAGCATTACAGGGCAGCGCTTTACAAACACACTCAGACACTTTCTGGGTGTTTGCATGTTTGGCACGGCCTGTAGGCTGACAGCCCCTGAGGGCAGGGCCCATGTCTGGCCATCTCCTCAGAGCCATATGTGGTGGTGGCATGGAGCCAGTGCTCAGTAGAGGGCTGAGGGGTTTGGTCAGTGGCCCATGCGATCTGCTGGGTGTGCAAAGGAAAGAGGCCTGACATGTCTCAGGCTGGCCTCTGAAACGGGCCGTGAGCTAATAAAAGGGGGAGCGTTTTAGGGAACAATGAGTTCTGGATTCTTCTTGTGCACAGTTTGAACTTGGAAGGTAAACTAGGACTTTACAGGTATATGGTTTCCAAGGCTTTTTGGAGTCAGAGCTATTAGAATGAAGTTGAAGCCAGATCTTTTGGCTGAATGGGGCAGTTTTGAGTGAGGACCTCCTATTTTCTGTTCCCAACTAGCCTGCCCTGTGTGTGGTATAAAAAGCATACATCCACATTCTTCTTGATAAAGATGGAACTTCAAAGAGTTTCCCATTGGACCATAGGCAAGCTCCCTATGCTTACTTGTAAGATGGTACTCAGGACATCTTTTACTTGCAAACACAGACTCACGTTGTTTGGGTGCCCAGATGGTTGGCAAAAGGTTAAAAAAAAAAAAAACTCATAGGGGCTGGGTGCAGTGGCTCATACCTGTAATCCCACAGCTTTGGGAGGGCAAGGTGGAAGAATCCCTTGAGGCCAGGAGTTTGAGACCAGCCTGGGCAACACAGTAAAACCCCATCTCTACAAAAAACTAGCCGGGCATGGTGGCATGTCCTGTCCCTGTAGTCCCAGCTTGGGAGGCTGAGGCAGGAGAATTGCTTGAGCCCAAGAGTTTGAGGCTGCAGTGAGCTACAATCGCACCACCACACTCCAGCCTAGGTGACAGAGCAAGACCCTGTCTCTAAAAAAGAAAAAAAAATTAAAATAATCCCATCAGGTATTACTGTGCTCATCCCTACAATGTGGGGAAATATACTCCAATCAGGAATGCTGGGAACTCATTTTATGGCACACAGGGGACAGAGGAGGAAGGGTTCTGTTGAAATGCAAAGCAGGGGACATTTCTCCTGTGGCAGTAGGACAGGGACAGGAACTCCAGCAGCCTGCAGGACGAATAGAAAAGGGAATTTGTGCTGACCCTACAGGGAGACCAAGTCTCTAGGTAGGGCTGATTCCCTATTGCATTTGACCAGGGCTTTTGCCTCCCTGACCCACTGTGGCATAGAACAAGGGATCATGGGAGGGAAAGGAACCAGCAATTTGGGGTCACTTGGTCAGCCAATTAGGGTGGTTGTTCACATGTAAGCCTAGTCTGTATGTCAGCATGGACTAGTGCAGAAAGTGTCCCCATCACAGGGCCTGGCTATTACCCAGAAACTAGCTATCTATCCTCTATGAGGACAGAGGGTGGTATCTGATTATTTCATACCACACATTTTTTTTTTTTTGAGACAAGGTCTCACTCTGTTGCCCAGGCTGGAGTGCAGTAGTGTGATCACAGCTCACCACAGTCTTGATCTCCAGACTCAAGTGATCCTTTCACCTCAGTCTCTCAAAGTAGCTAGGACTATGGATGTGGGCCACCAGGCCTGGCTAAATTTTTTTTTTTTTTTTTTTTTTTTGGTAGAGACAGGGTCTTGCTATTTTGCCCAGGCAGGTGTTGAACTCCTGGGCTCAAGCAATCCTCCTGTCTTGGCCTCCCAAAGCGCTGGGATTACAGATGTGAGCCACTGTACCTGGCCATACCAATGCTTTTATATCAAAGAGTTATTCATATGGTATATACTCAATGGCTGTTTTTTTCATCAATCTGTGACATAGACCTGGCCTTCACAATGAGGTTCCACAACTCAACTTCTAACTGCTCACTGTGAAGGAAAGAGGTATAGCTTCTTAAGAGCTTGCAATGTTGGTAAAATTTTTGGCAGGCTGATATGAAATATTAAATTTCACAATAAAATTTCATGAGGCCACCAAGAAGCACCTCCAAATAATTACATTCATTAATTCAGCATTTCTCTTGTGACTTAAAAATAACTGCTTTTTAAAATGGAATTTGCTCAGCCTCCTGTTCATAATAACGTAGCACTTTTCCCATAAAAATGTGTGATCAATCAAATCCCAGACAGCTAATAAAATGAGTCCTTCTACAGTATGCAGATTTCTTTGAGAGAGACTCTCAAAACGGTAAGAGTGAAACACGTTCATAAACTTGACTGCAGGACACACATGAAGCTACTTCCCTGCCAATGACACTCCTGACCACCTTCAGGAGACTCCAGGGACCGAGCTGCTTTTCCCACTATTAACATGCCACCCCACCTCCTCCAACATCCTTGACCAAGGATATCTGTCTGTAATAACATTAGCCAGAGTCAAGGGTCCATCAGTGACCAAAGAAAAGAGCTTTCATTTGTTTATTTCTCTGGATGTGAATTTCACCAAGCCAAATCCATCTATCAACAGCGAACAAGCACCTTGGGACACTAGGCATGAAGGACGGGCTAAGCAGAAAATGACAGGTATACACTAGGCCCTAAAGGAACTTACACCCAACTTTGAGGTGTGGAAAGGGTGGCCATGGTAGAGACATCATGAAATAAAAGCAATGTGTTAACTGACTAGGCTGGTTATTTTTCAATTGATGAGAGATTCTGGTCCCACGAAGTACCACATAACCCTCTCCTACTTCCTTAGCAATAGGATTTGTAAAAGCAATCAAAACAAAACCATGATCAGCATATTCCAAAGAAAAATCAAATTCTGTGGGTATTCTGGACTAGCCATGTAACAGACAGCTTCAGCTCTTGCTGTTCTAGAAGTGCCAATGAAGAATTGCTTTCATACCTTTTTCTTCTGTTCTGTTGGGAAGCATTTCTGGTCTTTCAGGAGGTATCTTTTTAAGTTCATGTTTTCTCTCAGTGGTACCTAAGAGGGAAAGGGTAATAGTGATCAGAAAATGTTTTCTCTATTCATTTATTAGACACACCAGCATTTTATCAGGTAGGGCAAATCAGTAAGTTTTTTTCCCCGAGTTGGGTGTTAGCATTACCTGGCAAATAGGAGCTGTTTAGAAACAGAAAGCAGAAATCATCGCTGGCCTATGTCATTAAATTCACCTGCCTATGTATCCTTAATTTATAAGAACACCACTAATATTTTCTGATATTTAAGCCTAATTTCCTTAGGCATCAAAATAGTCACAGGAAATCACTGGGTGGGGGCAGAGAATGTGTACAAATAAATAAATGTCAGTTATCAAATAAGGGGCCACTGAATGTTGTATTTTACCAAAAAAAGGGGGGATTTCATAGGAGTCTGGATCCCATTTTGTAGCCATTTTAAAATAGGGCCTGGAATTATCTGACACTCTTCTCAGTAAGAGGTGAGGTCTACATCCCCTTGCCAGGAATGTGGGTGGGCTTGTGACTACCTCGATCAGTGGCAGGAATGATACTACGTAATTTCCAAAGCCAAGTCATAAAAGGTCCTGTAGTTTATGCTTTATTTGCTGGAATACTGAACCTCCATCTAAGAGTTAAAACTGCCCTGAAGAGGCTACATATAGATGCTCCAGCCTATAGCTCCAGCTGAGCCCAGCTTTCCAGCTACCCTTGTCAAGGGGAGCCAGACATGTGAGGGAAACATTCATCTTCGAAACGGATCCTCCAGCTTCAGCTGGTTCAGTATTCCCAGCTGTGGTCCCAGATATGAGCAGGGACAAGCCATCTCAGCTATGGCCTGCTCTTGACCCACAGAATCTGTGAACATAAGAAGATTGTTGTTTCATGCCACTAAATTTGGGGTCCTTCAAGTATTACATTTTTTCATATGTACCACTTAGCACTTAGTCTTTACCCACATGGATCTTTACCCACTGCAGCTGCTCCCTTACCTGGGGTTTTCTCATTGGTGCCAGTGGCCTAAGGCATGTAAGAGCACTTGAGAAATAGCTAAAGCACAAACCAGTCAAAAGTACTCCTCTTATGTATGGACTGGGTTGAGTTCTTAACAAATTCTTTACATGACCAGGTCCATAGATGGGTGCTTGGTATTGGAAATGTCAATTACCCAATCTCAGAGGGCAAAAGAAGTTAAAAAAAAAAATCCACCAAACATCTTTATTTAAATCCTCTTAATGTTTCACTACAAATTAAATACCACATCTCACTTCTGTCAATTTCATATCTGATTTTTTTTGATCAAATAATCAAACACAAGGAAAGCTGATGATAGAGAAAATATGAATATCTACCTCTCCATTACAAAGCAGTTCCCAAGATCATTCAAGCAGGATAAATGAGCAGTAATCGATGAAGATTAAACGCCATCTTGCTTTGCCCCACAGAGACCCATCATAAACTTTGGTAAAATTGTTTTAAAAGGGTAAGAATTTGCCTACCATATTACAATCTAGTCTCCTAACAACAATGAAGTCAGTATTATTCCTAGAGACACAGGAAGAACTGACAATCCTACTATATTGAAGAATCTAATCTTAGCTACATTCTAGATTGCCTGAGCCTTGGACTCCTCAACTAATCTCCACAGTCTCTGATTAACTACCAAGGCCTATAGGGAAAGGGGTCTTCAGAAAAAAGCAAATAAATAGCTTGCTTCATTTTCAGCAAAATAAAAATATATGGCCAGAACCACTAGGTGGCAAAATGAAACTGCTCAATGCAAACAAGGATGGGGGTGGAGCAAAAGATGTAATTAACATCCTATTTCAGGGCTTAATCTCTGTAATTCTCAATTATGCCAAAGGGAATGGAAAAGGAATTTGGGGTCAAGTTTTTCACCCTAACTTGGTGAGCCAAAAGAACTTAAAAATCACTTCTTAATAAGTTTATAAATAAACAAATCTGGAAATTTATTCATAATTTAACTGTTAAAGAAATGTCGTAATTGTGAGTGTACAGAACTACAAATACTCCTTTTCTTCTATTTTTGTTGTTAATCTTTTAAATGCCACTTAACTAATTATTCATGGAGGAATTTTTCCCTATAATTAATTTTAACAATTATAAAGAGGACTTCTATTGGGAAATATGAAATATGATTTTTATATACAAGAATCCAGTGTGCAACGAGCTACCAAATGTCCAATATCAAGTCTTCCTATATTATTTAACCTGAATAGCTGAACTACACAGAAAAAAGTCAATTAGATTTTTCAAAATTAAAAAAGAGCCATGAGAAAAAGTAGTTATTGCTAGAAAAACATCTTTTTGTTGGGGGGTAAGTGAAGTCAGTAAAAATTTTGGTTAACCACCTGAAACAGACACTGAAAATTCAGCAACACTGTATGCGCACAACAATGCTATGACCCATGGGAAACAATTTTCCCTAAGCTGACCTTCAGCTGGGCATAGGTGAAACTGGACAATTAAGTTCTTTTCTCCACAAAAGCTGTTTATTTTAAAAATCCAAACTTGTTTTTTTAAAAGTTCTTTCTGATCATCCTCTTTGGGAGCCTAGATTTTTACACTATACCAGGGTTACATTTTAATGGTATGTTTATCTTTTAGGAAAAACAGAAGTATCTTTAAAACCTGCCTGCTGAGATCAAATCGTTAACTTCCCAAGTTGTCAATATATGGCACTTGAACCAAGAATCCTGAACTCTACACTGAGGATGATTTGAATATATGCAAAAAGACTCACATTTTATTTGATGGAACTGAAAGGTACGTTACCTGCCCCTTGTTTGATGACAGGAGCGGATGGAGGTGGTGGCTTCTTGGGTCTCTGAAAAATTAATCAAAATTATACCACATGAGATTGTTGGCAAGCCTATCCTCTCACAGAAGGACCATAGACATTGTTTTCTATGTGCAGTTTGGACAATTTAGAGAACCTCTCCAAAAAAATTGAGCAATTCGCTCTCCAGGGAAGTCAGTTTTTGGCACCTCTAAATAAACGCTAAAATAAATCCAGTCGGCAAAACAAAGCTCCAATCGACAAATGAAATGCCATTTCCCCCTTTCTAAGTTTGTAACAGCCTTCTGGAAAAGCACAGCTCAGCAAAAATGGCCTGAAACCAGCAAGCACAATGGTACTCCTACGATGAAGCTGCATTTGCAATTAAGATTTAATCTGCTGAATAATCATGCAATTCGAAAAGAGTCACTGTAAAGATTCAAAATCGAATCTGCTCTGGATGTAGGACCTTCAACAAAATGCAGGCTAATGGCCTGCTGCAGCCACATCAGGTTGCAAGCCTTCTGCCCCTTCCTATGCCGAGTCTGGCAGGCCATTTGTTAGACACCCTACAGACTCATTGTACAACAGATAAACTGGAACAGAGGGGGTTTTTTTGTTGTTGTTTTGTTTTGTTTTTTTTGCATATCAGCCGTGATTTGTTTTTCTCACACCCTGTCACTCCGTAGGTGATGGAGGCAGCAATGCAATCAATGGCATACATCCCTGAATTGGTTCCAGGGTAGCCAGCATTTTCTTGTCATCCAGGATTGACTGTGGGAGGGAGATGATCAGGCTGGACTTGGCAAGTTATTCTGTGGCCAGAAAAATCCAGCCAGGGCACTGTTCTTTGACAGCTGTTTTAGGGGGAAGGGGGACCGAGGGCAAAAGGAGAACCATCTCAACATCAAAATCTTTAACGAAGGAAGGACGAGAATGAGGAGGGTTTGAGCAGAAGATCCACGTCACTGCCGACACTTCTCATCCTCTCTGGGCATCATATAGTTGTGGTTTTTAAAAAGCTCCATGGAGACTCTTCTGCTCTCTGAAAATGTATTACTGTGACATTACTATTACCACAGGGACTAGCCAAAGCACCTGCCCATCACCAGCCCTGAGCCATCAGTGCCTGATGCAGCACTGTGACAAGGAAAGAAATGGTATTAAATAAAACCCAGAGAATATTACACCCACAGGGAACTTTCTCAGGGGGCATCATAGCATGTAGGCTCTGGATTCAATAACATATCAGCTTTGTTTTTTACCAGCTGGGTGATTCAAGCCAAGTTATTCTATTAGGTATGGGCTAGGGATGGGGGAGTTCAGAACTTTACTGTCATTATAAATCCTGGCTCTTTCCACTATTACCCACAGACATGGGGCAAGTGACCTCACGGAGCTGAACTTTCTCATCTATAATCGGTCATAATATGACCTCTCTCTTAGGAGAATTTAAATTCATAAGCAGAAATCGGTAAGCACTGACTTGTTTAATCTGTGAATTATGATACCCATTTTGCAGAGGAAATAATTGAGGCTTCCAGAGATGAAGTCATTTCTTGAGGTCACCAGGTTAGTAAAAGAGGTTGGTGGGTGGGGCATGGCTAGGCATCAAAACCAGGGCTGTCTGATCCACAGGCGTACTCTTAGCCACCATGAAGAGTCCATCTTGCCAGAAAATATCCACACGACAAACCATCACACAGCCATGAAACCACACACAAGGAGTTTAAAAAAACACAGGGGGACTGTATTGTGTTAAAGCTGAAAAAAAGGGTATCAAATTGCAGCTACAGTATGAGCTCAACTAGGATGCAACATACACAGAAAGAGAGGAAAGAAATTTAAAGCAGTGATCTCAGATTCTGGGTGCATACATGTGCATGTGTGTGTGTCATTCTTAATGTTTTTTTTTTTCTGTATTGTCTCTACGAGTGCAGAGAAATATACTTTATTAAAATAAAGAAAGCAAGCTGCTCTAAGGACCACCAGCCCTTACATACAGGTGCTCCATGGGATAGATGTGTTTCTGCCTTATGGTCTCACATTATTCTTTCCCCTTTTGCCAGCCCCTTCTAGCTCTCCACTCTTTTTCTTCCTCCCTACTCTGTCATTGTGTTAATAAGACTGGGGACAGATGTGTGTTTACCTATCAAAAGGATCGGTGAGGTTCTGCTAGTTAACCTTCCTTTACCTTGGAATCAGAGTTCAGGCATATCTCGGAGATATTGCAAACTTGGTTTTAGACTACTGCAATAAAGTGAATCACAGGAATTTTTTGGTTTCCCAGTGCATATAAAAGTTATGTTTATGCTCCGCTGAAGTCTATGCAGTGTGTAATAGCAGTATGTCTAAAAAAGCAATGTTCATACTTTAAAAATACTTCACTGCTAGAAAAAACTAATGATCATCTGAGCCTTCAGCAAGTTGTAAACTTTGTACTTGGGGAGGGTCTTGCCTCAATGTTGACAGCAGCGACTGATAGGGGTGGGGGTGGCTGAAGGTTGGGGTAACTGTAGTAATTTCTTAAAATAAGACAACAATGAAGTTTGCCACATCAATTGATTTCCTTTCATGAAAAATTTTTCTGTATCATGCAATGCTGTTTGATAGCATTTTAGTCAGAGTAGAACATCTTTCAATACTGGAGTCAATCCTCTCAAATCCTGCCACTGCTTTATCAACTAAGCATATATAATATTCTAAATCCTTTGTTGTCATTTCAACAATGTTCACAGCATCTTCACCAGGAGAGGAGTATATTCCATCTCAAGAAACCACTTTCTTTTCTCATCCATAAGAAGTAACTCTTTATCCATTCAAGGTTGATCATGAGATTGCAGCAGTTCAGTCACATCTTCAGGCTCCACTTCCAATTCTAGTTCTCTTGCTATTTCCACTACATCTGCAGTTACTTCCTTCACTGAAGTCTTGAACACCTCAAAGTCATCCATGAGGGTTGGAATCAACTTCTTCCAAACCCCTGTTAATGTTGATATTTTGACGTCCTCCCATGAATCACAAATGTTCTTACTCGCATCTAGAACGGTAAGCTCTTTCCAGAATTGACTTTCCCTAGATCCATTAGAGGAATCAGTATCAACGGTAGCTATAGCCTCACAAAATGTATTTCTTAAATAATATTTGGAATGACTCTGATCCATGGGCTGCAGAATGGATGTCGTATTAGCAGGCATGAAAATGGCATTGATCTCCTTATACATCCCAATCAGAGCTCTTGGGTGACCAGGTACACTGTCAATGAGCAGTAATATTTCGAAAGGAATCTTGTTTTCCAAGTGATAGGTCTCAACAGTGGGCTTAAAATATTTAGTAAACCATGCTGTAAACAAATGTGCTATCATCTAGGCTTTGTTTTTCTATCTATAGAACAGAGTCAGAGTAGATTTAGCATAATTCTTTCTTTTTGTTTGTTTCTGTTTTGATACAGGGTCTCAGTATGTCACCCAGGCTGGACAGCAGTGTTGCAGTGGTATGATCACAGCTCACTACAGCCTTGACCTCCCAGGCTCAAGAGATCCTCTCACTTCAGCCTCCCAAGTAGCTGAGGCCACAGGTACACACCACCACAACTGACTAATTTTGTTAATTATTTGTAGAGATGGAGTTTCGCTATGCTGTCCAGGCTGGTCTGAAATTCCTAGGCTCAAGTGATCCTCCTGTCTCAGCCTCCCCATTCTGGGATTATAGGCCTGTGCTACCGTGTCTGGCAGCATAACTCAAGTGTCCCAGGATTTTCAGAATGGTAAATGGGCACGGGCTTTAACTTACAGTCACCAGCTGCATTAGCCCCTACCAAGAGAGTCAGCCTGTCCTTTGAAGCTTTGAGGCCAGGTACCAACTTCCCTAGATGATATCTTCTTCCAATAGAAGGCTATTTCATCAACTGAAAATCTGCTGTCTAGCGTAGCTACCCTCAACTAAGCTCAATCTTCTGAGTAACCTGCTGCAGTGTCTCCATCAGCACTTACTGCTTCACCTTGCACTTCTATGTTATGGAGATGGTGTCTTTCCTTAAACCCCAATAACCAACCTCTGCTGGCTTCCAACTTTTCTTCTGCAGCTTCCTCACCTCTCCCAACCTTCATAGACTTGAATAGAGTTAGGGCCTTGCTCTGGATTAGACCTTGGCTTAAGGAAGTGTTGTGGCTGGTTTGATCTTCTATTCAGACCACTCAAACTTTCTCCATATTATCAATAAGGCTATTTTTATTTATTTATTTTTAGAGATAGCACTATGTTGCCCAGACTGGTCTTGAACTCCTGGGCTCAAGTGATCCTCCCATCTTGGCCTCCCAAAATGCTGGGATTACAGGCATGAGCCACCATGCCTGGCAATAAGGCTGTTTTACCTTCTTATCATTCATGTGTTTACTGGAGTAGCACTTTTAATTTCCTTCACAAATTCTTCCTTTGCATTCACAGCTTGTCTGTTTAGTGCAAGAGGCCTAGCTTTTGGCCTGTCTCAGCTTTCAACATGCCTTCTTCACTAAGCTTGATCATTTCTAGCTTTTGATTTAAAGTGAGAGATGTGTGGCTCATCCTTTCACCTGAACACTTAGAGGCTATCATAGGGCTGTTAGTTTGCCTCATTTCAACATTGTTGTGTCACAGGAAATAGGGAAGCCCGAGGAGAGGGAGAGAGGTAGGGAATCACTCCATCACTCAGTGGAGTAGTCAGAATACACACAACATTGATCAATTAAGTTTGCCATCTTCTATGGGCACAGTTTATGGTGCCTCAAAACAATTACAATAGTAATGTCAAAGATCACTGATCACAGATTACCCACAACAGATATAATAATAATGAAAAAGTTTGAAATGTCGTGAGAATTATCAAAACATAACACAGAGACATGAAATGAGCACATGCTGTTGGAAAATGGCGCCAGTAGATCTGCTCCACACAGGGTTACCACAGCCATTCAATTTGTAAAAAATGTAATATCTGAAACACAATAAAGGAAAGCACAGAAGAATCAAGTATGCCTGTCATTTCTTATACACAAAACTGCCAACAACCTGTGGCCTTATTCTTCCCAGCCAAGTCCCAACGATGCCTACCCCTGGACATCTTCCTCACTCCTTGCTAGTCTGAACATTTCTATAACCAATTTCATATAAGCCTCCTTTCACCAAGGCCATTACCCCAGCGACCTTGCCTCAAACCACAGGGCCCCAAATTTAAAAACTACAAGTCATCGTATTTTCCAAGATTACTGGCCAAAGAAAAAAAAAATCCCTTACTGTTGTGTCACATTTGGCATGTAGCAGACATATGAAATGTGACAGAGCAGAGCAGAGAGGCACCGGGGGAGGGAGAGGGGAAAATGTTACACTAACAGACAGTGTATGAAAAGTGTGGTCACAGCAAGTATGTGTGTGAATGTGGCAAAGGACAGAGACAGAGTGTGAAGTTTTGTTCGGAAACCCGGCAGTTGCAGAGGCAGTTGGGGGCACGGTTTTGAAAGGAAGGAACAGTTTGTGAGCTGTCTGTCTTGCATCTACCACTCTTGATCAATGTTGGCCAGATGTCTGCTTTGCTTACTAGCAGTTTTCCTATTTTTTAATTCTTTACTGACTTCACTTTCTCTGGTTCCATCAAACTTAGCCTTCATGCTTTTTCAGAGGAGAAAGGATGTCACATTTTCAAAAAGGATATCTATAAGGTAATTCTAAATAAAAATCAGGGCCAGGGTTCTATGCAGCTCTGGACTGCCCTCCTCCCCCAAATGATTCATAAAGTATTGCACATGGGCCTACAATGTTTTTTAAAAAATGCAACAGGCTGAGCACTTGGGGAGACAGGCAGGCAGACTGCCTGAGCTCAGGAGTTCAAGGCCAGCCTGGGCAACATGGTGAAACCCCATCTCTACAAAAAATACAAAAAAATTTGTAGGGCATGGTGGCACATGCCTGTGGTCCCAGCTACTTGGGAGGCTGAGGCAGGAGGGTCACCTGAGCCTGAGAGGCAGAGGCTGCAGTGAGCTGAGATCGTGGCACTGCACTCCAGCCTGGGCAACAGAGGGAAACCCTGTCTCCATAAGAAAAATAGAATAAATAAAATTTAAAAAAATTTTTTTTAATGCAACAGGAAGGTGGCAGTGTGAAATGAGAAGGCAGAATGGGTGATTCTCCAACAAAATATGACAGTAGACAATTCATCACATGAGTTCACTATTCTCAAATAAAAAGACATGAGGAGGTCACTTAGTTGATTTCCCTCCAAACATCCAATTGTGACTGGATAAAGAAAATGGGGCTGGGGTCCTCTGGGCTAAGTAGTAGGTCAAGGTTTCCTGTGTGGAGTTTATCAGTAACAAGATATTAACCAGCTCCTATAGATGCACATACTAAAACATCCTTTCAACTCAGGCAAGTATTTAAGTCCTGAGTTTTTAGAGGCACTTGTTCTATTTATTCTCTTTACCCCTTCCTCCATGGTGAAGGTAAAATGCTCCAGCTCCAACCTCAGGTGGCTTCAGCCTGCTCAACTTGCAGATAAGTGCTAAAAAAAAAACAGTGGATGTTAAGAGCTGCAAGTGATCACAGGAGTCCCCCATACAGCTGAGATCACTGAGGCTCAGAAAGGTTTTTTCAACAGCTAGTTGGTAGCCAGAGGGCCCAGAACTCAATGTTTCTCAATATCCAGACTATGGGAATACATTTCACAAGAGCCAACATGAATATAATGATAACAAAATCAATGAACCCACATTTTCTGATTTCTGTGAGAGCTGAATGCCTTCCACGGTCTTCATACATGGAGGGAGCATAGGCCTAAGTGCATGTGTGTCCATGTCTGCCTGTGTGTGGAGTTGTTGGCTTGGACCAAGACATGCAGACACCATCCTTCAAGGGATATATTAGCTAGATTTGATTTTTGCCTTTACACTACCAGGAAGGAAATAGATATGAACATTCTGGAATGAGAATAGCAGGAAGACAAGCTTTGTTTCCTGTGAAGGATTTCAGAACTGACTCTGCCCCTTGTTTGGTAAGACTGGCCCTTCCCAAGCAAAAGGGCTATATCTGTTCCCCTGGCAGGAATTTGGTTTGTTCCTTTGCCTCTTGAGCTGGTTTGCCTTCAGAGCTCTGGCCCCAGAGATGTGATTTGTTTTTTTTAAAAAAAAACAAAACAAAACAGAAGTGTACCCTGATGGCTGGGTACCCTTTAGAGGGGCTTTGTTAGAGGAGTATAGTGAGGTTCTGGAAGTAAGTCTCAGCTTGATTTTGAGCAATTCTGGACTTTGGAAGACCTCCTCCACATATCCTGCTAAGTTCTCTGGAGGGGTGTGTGTGTGTGTGTGTGTGTGTGTGTGTGTGTGGCTGGAGAGGGGACACAAATGGACAGCTCCTGATTAGGGCACCCCCATGCAGCTCTAGAAACACATGGGGACCTCCACTCTGCCCTTTTCTCCCCTGCCCCTGGAGGCCCAGCCACACCTTTGAAATGTGCAGCTGAAGCCATGCTCTAGGTGATGACAGTGTCTATAACTGCACCTTTGTACTCTATAGAGTCTCCAGCAACTGCCTGCCCTGTAACCCGCCCTGGAGATACCCAGGGACCTGGGGAACCCACTCTTGGAAGAGGCTTTCTCTAGTTTCCTCCCTCAGCCTCTGGCCTACATCCGTCATCTCCCATTCAGACTGATGGCCTACTGGGTGGTCAGCCAGGCCTTGGCATTTGGCTTCTCCCTAAGATGCTCTTGCAGTTCACCCCCTTGGCTCACCCCTTTGCTCCATCTGCCCCACCCTGAAAGTGATGCCTCGATTCCATGCCCAGATCCCATGCCCAGATCCCATGATCAAATGGAAGGATCTGGGCTTCCCTTGGTCTGGGAAGGGTAATCTGACAGGAGGCCAGCTCCCCCCCCCTCCCCTCCACTCTTCCTCCTCTTTTGTACAAGAGAGAGGAGCAAGTAGGAGAGGAGGGCCAGGAGGAAGAGAAGGTACACTCTGGCACCAACCAACTAAAAGACCAGGGACTCTTCACCAGCAACCATGTACCATGCATGCTGTAAGGCCCCATGAAGGAGAAGCTTGGGACATGGGCTCTGCCTTTAAAGACTACAGGCTGTAAGTACGACTGAAGAAGGGAGAGGGAATACCATCCAGGTGGCTTCGAGAAAGTCCACTGGGGCTGAGTCAATAGGTCATACTCGGATGACATTAACCCCTTGACAAACTCCATTTCTTTGCATGTGAAACTACCCATGAAACTAAATGTTCAAGACAGATAACGGTTAGTTAGGTAAATATTTTTCATAAGGCTGCTTATTAGAAGCACATATTTCTTTCTTTTGGAAGGCTAACAAATAGGGAAATAATTTATTGGACATCTTCAGAAACTAGAAAAATAACAGTTCTTATTACAGATGCCATGTTTTCAGAAAAGGTGTCTTTTAAGATAATTCTAAACAGAAATCAGGACCAGGGCTAAAGGCTAAAGGACATGATGAAGAATAAAGAAAATGTCGACTAAGAACAGATTTTAAGGACAGGGTTGTCAGAAGATGGAGGCTAAGTAAGGTAAGGGGCCTCCAAAGAACTTGGTATAGAGAAGATAGAGTTAAGCCAGCAAAATTCAGCTACTGTGGGAATCGAGCAAGAGACTTCCTTTCCTGCAAAAGTTTGGAACCTGTAAAACTTGTGCTAAAAAAAATCATAAAGGCTAGGTTGGCACATAATTAAAATGGAGAAAGTGGGAAATCTAACTGCTTGCATCACAATGTGTCTGGAGATTAATGTGAACAGGAAAGGTCCAGTCAGTCATGAAAACAGACAAATGGAGACCAAAGGTAATGGTGCAGTGCTCTTGTAAGTGTCATCGAGGCTTAGCTGACTTCAACACATGGCTCCCTTGGCAGACCTTTGCCTTTGGTGTCTGAGGTGGTCTCAAGTGATACCTGCCAGAGCCTTGGTAAGAACAACAAACTCCTCTTGTTTTCATTCCTTGCCCTCCCGGCAAGCACTGGATAAATGTGGCTTCTGGTGGAACCTGGCTTCTAAGGGATCAGGCCCATAGGGGACAAAATGACTGGGGCAGGAAGACCCCTGCGTTTCAGACTGGCTGACATCTGAGTTCCTGTTGCGATGAGTAAACTGGCTGCCTGCTACCTGATTAAGTCTCTGTGACTAGGCAAAGGGGAGCCTGCATCATAGTCACAGGGACATCTTTGAGGGCAGGTTTCTGAGTCCCTGAGGCTGAGCCTCCACTGAGGAGCATTCACTAGGGAAACACCTATGGGGATCTTAGCAACGCCTTCATTCTTGACTTGCACTAACTCAAAAGAGACCTCCAAATAAATGTGTGGTAGATTAGTAATATCTTCTGGTGATATGAACAGTTTTTCTTAGAAGAACTGCAGCCTGAGATTTATTCTTTTTTTTTTTTTTGAGACACGGTCCTGCTCTGTTGCCCAGCCTGGAGCGCACTGGCATGATCACAGCTCACTGCAGCCTCGAACTCCTGGCCCAAGTGATTTTCCCACCTCAGCCTCCTGAATAGCTGGGACCCCAGGGATGTACCACCATGCCCAGCTAATTTTTCTTATTTTTGTAGAGATGGGGTCTTGCTATGTAGCCCAGGTTGGTCTCAAACTCCTGGGCTCAAGCAGTCCTCCCACCTGGCCTCCCAAAGCACTGGGATTACAGGCATGAACCACCACACCTGGCCACTTTCTTAACACTATCTTTTAAAATACCTATTCTAATTTTGTTCTTTTGTTAATGACAATGAGCAGTTGTTTCTGCAGTTTTTGAGAGTCTAAGTTCCCCATTAGCCTTCTGTAACAATGATACAGCATACACATTGCTTCATTAGAGCTCTCAGAGTATTTAATCTTTCTGTTCTGGTATTCAATTTTACTGTCAAGGCCTAAAATAAACAGCCATTGAATCTAGGTTCTCTTATAAATAGCTTACATAATTGCTCTAAAACATGCACCAAGGGAGCAACAGATGCTCTTCTGGAATATCTTGAGGAAAAACCCCAAAGCATTTGTCACCCTGGTGAGGAAGAATCCACTAAGTATTCTCCGAAAGAAAGATGGCCAGGAATTCTAAAAGGCCTTATAGTAACCACCTGAATTCATACCCCAGAAGAAAATATGTCAGCCTCATCAGAACGCTCTGGTGATACCTACAGAGTCAAGAGGCCTGCTGTTGAATAAATGTCGTTTGCTTCTGTCTACCCTAATCATCAGAGATCGTCCTCTTTTCTGGGTGAATGATTGTAACCCCAGTCACTGGCAAGACAAGATGACATCTGCTGAAACCAGTGGCAGAATGTTTCAAATTCTGTCATTCACATAGTGCCTCCATGTTAATGATTCTAATCATCTTTACATTCTCAACTCAGCAAATGACAGCCCCATCTCGTCACATTGTCACCAACTCACCAATACTCTGGGTGCAGTAATAAAGGCTGGTATAACAACCAATGTGAACATGTTTGGCTGGTTTTTATAGGCCAGAGGGGATGGAAAAGGATGCTATATTTTGAATTTTCTAGAAGTTAAATGTTACATTATACAATCACTTTTTAGCTATAGATATTACTTTGACAGGTATGACTACTGTTTCCCTTAAATTGGGTTTTCTGCTTCGTAGGGACAAGGTTAAAAGACCTATCAAAGAGATGGTGGCTGCTTGTCTGGGATTGGAGAGATGCCCATGGGGAGTGTGCATGTCCCAAAGAGCATGCCATGCCCGGTCCACTCATCACTGACAACTTCACTCTCCTGGTGGAAGTGCTTCCCTTAATAGCTTATGTAACACAGAGCTTCTAGAAAAGTACACTATGGAGTAGCTCTCACCTGACTGAATTTACTGTCCCCCTAAAACATGACTGGGAATTAGAAGGCATGCTTTACCTATTTTTTAAAAGAAAGATCTAGATTTTACCCTAGCCTTCAAAACCTTACTGGCCATCACCACAAAAATGATAATGATGTGAGGTAATGCATATGGTAATTAGCTAGATTCAGTCATTCCACAATGCATATATACTTCAAAGCATCATGTTGTACACATTAAATACAAATAATTTTATCTGTCAATTAAAAAACATACTGCCTCAATTATAACCAATAAGGTGGCAAATGTCTAGTAGGATGGTATGCTTGCTAAGATTCCTTGGTTGAAGGGAGAGGAGTTATCATGAAGGTCTTGGTACCCGAGTGTTTCAGGATGTGCCTAGCTTTTACTAGCCTCACAAAGATAGGGAAGAAGGGAAGTACAGGTAGGCTGGACAGCCCCCTTGCCTCCACTCACTTGGAGAGGCCTATATCAGGTATCCTTTCAGAAGAGTTTGGCAAGTCTCCAAGGCCCTAAATGCCAGACCTAACTGCCTAACTCTAAGCTCACAAGGACAGCGCTCATGTGCATGCTTCACTTTCAATCAACCAGCACAGTGGCCAGCCCTGAGAAAGGACTCAATAAATACTGAATGAGTGAATGAAGGAGAATAAAACATATATGTCAGGCAGCAGATCCAGAAAAAACCATGAGAAATAACATAAAGATTATGTCATTCTGTGCTTACGTGTCTCTACCAATATATTTCCTAAGTTGCTAAATTTCTTTTTAATGGCCATTTATCAAAGTTTTTAGATGCATTTGGATTCCCAGGGAAGCTTGCCAAGACACCAAGATAACTGCGTTGATTTGATCAACTGGAGCAAAAAGAACCAGAGTCAGCCTTCTATCATTGCTTCACAGTTTCAGCTAGAGCCTTCCTACCTTCATGGTAAATAGTAATTATAAAGACTAGAATAATTAATCTGTGTGAGGCATTTACTAACTATCAGGCACCATGCTTAATAATTTATGTGCATCATCCCAGTAAATTTTCTCTCAACACTTCAACAAGGTAGGTACACTTATTCATATAATTTTATGGATGAGAATGCATGCAGAGGCTTAGAAACATTCAGTGACTTGGCTTTGGCTACAGAACGAGTAAGTGACAGAGCTAGGATTCAAACCCAGATCTATCTGATGCCACAGCCTAGGGTCACAACCACCGTACTCTATGTAATGTTTGCCAAACCTCATTCCTGTGTCCTACTATTTCAAAACACTTCCTATGCAGTCATTACTAAGTGTTTAGTATCTGTTATTCTCAGTGACTGATTTTGTCAAATGAAAATCCACTATTGCTATAGTCATCAGTAAAAACATTTCAAGTGATTTTGCTTGGTGGAAAATTTCCTTATTGAATGATGAGCTCTTCTCTGTTGTGTGAATTTATTTCCCTCCTAAAGTATGAAGGATGGGGGAGGAAACCAGAAGGTGGGTTGTCATCACTTAGACAGATACCTGCTTCTATACCAGTGCTTCCTATACTGTAATATGCAAACAGATCACCAGTGAACACTGTTAAAACACAGATTCCAATGCACCAGGTCTGTGGTGGGGTCTGAGCATTTCTAACAAGCTCTCAGGTGATGCTGCTATTGCTGATCCATGGATCTCACTTTAAGTATCAAGAATTTAGGAAACATTAAGAAGCAGAATACAGATTCTCTAAAACCCAAACTCAGACTCCAAGAGAGAATAACAGGTGTGGAACAGAACATTCTACACTTAAACAACACAAAAAAGAAAGCAATCAAAAAGCTTATGAAGTGTGGCTAACTTAGCCTTCAAATCAACCTAATGGTCTATGGGGCATAATCTTGGCAGGTGCCAACACCATCTAGCTTCTTAAACAATTACATCCATTCGTCAAAGCAGCACAAATCCCATTAAATGCTACTTTAGTATCCTTGGCAACCAATCCACCAGCATTGTAGCTATCCTTCCCACACCTCAGCCCTACTGGAATGGTGCCACGGCAAGATCAGGCTCAGCACGGTCCAGTAACAGAGTCCTCATGGGCATAAAGTAGACCAAGGCTGGGAAGGGTGGGCAGAGGTCACGTGAAAACTTGGGCAAAGAACCCTGAAGATGGGATTGCTACCCTCTTATACTGGAAAGTGCTTCTAACTTCCTAACATTTCTTATTACATCATCAGCAGGGAAACAATACACATGGAGTGAGGCAAACAAATGGAGTGGCTGATTTAAACAATGGTATGGTCAAATGGGCTCCCACAACTAAAGAGAAACCATGGATGAGAGATGCGTATATACTCATATATGGATACGTGTAGGTGTAGTATAGAAAGATCAGCAGGCCTCAGCCCAGCACAGTGGCTCACATCTGTAATCCCAGCACTTTGGGAGGCTGAGGTGGGTGGATCACAAGGTCAGGAATTCGAGAACAGCCTAACCAACATGGTAAAACCCCGTCTCTACTAAAAATACAAAAATTAGCTGGGCATGGTGGCACATGCCTGTAATCCCAGCTACCCAGGAGGCTGAGGCAGGAGAATAGCTTGAACCTGGGAGGCGAAGGTTGCAGTGAGCCGAGATCACACCATTACACTCCAGCCTGAGTGACAGAGTGAGACTATGTGTTTTTTTTTTTTAAAAAAAAAAGAGATCTAGCAACTTGAAGCAGCATGACCAAGCCGTGTGGGGTGCGCCTGAGCAGGGAGGCCCACAAACAGGTGGAGGTCTTCAGGCAGAATCTTTTCCAGGAGGTTGAGGAATTCCTCTACAGATTCTTGCCACAGAAAATCATATACCTGAATCAGCTCTTGCAAGAGGACTCCCTCAATGTGGCTGACCTGACTTCCCTCTGAGCCACACTGGACATCCCCATCCCAGATCCTCCACCCAAGGATGATGAGATGGAAACAGATACGCAGGAGAAGAAGGAAGTCCCTAAGTGTGGATTGCTCCCTGGGAATGAAAAGGTCCTGTCTCTGCTCGCCCTGGTTAAGCCAGAAGTCTGGACTCTCAAAGAGAAATGCATTCTGGTAATCACATGGATCCAGCACCTGATCTCCAAGATTGAAGATGGAAATGATTTTGGGGTAGCAATCCAGGAGATGGTACTGGAGAGGGTAAATGCCGTCAAGACCAAAGTGGAAGCTTTCCAGACAACCATTTCCAAGTACTTCTCAGAACGTGGGGATGCTGTGGCCAAGGCCTCCAAGGAGACTCATGTGATGGATTGCCGGGCCTTGGTGCAAGAGCGAGATGAGGCAGCCTATGGGGAGCTCAGGGCCATGGTGCTGGACCTGAGTGCCTTCTATGCTGAGCTTTATCATAAGCAGCAACCTGGAGAAAACTGTCAACCCAAAGGGTGAAGAGAAGACATCTATGTACTGAACCCAGGACTAGAAGGAAAATAAACGACCCAAATAAAAGAAAAAAAAATTAGCAGGCCTTACCCTGCATCCTCAGCCTTACAATGTGCTTTTCAGGCACTTCCACAATACTGGCTACTTTACCACCCCCAAGGATCATGCTATGTGGGATGCAGGCAGTTCACTTACCAAAAAGAGCACCCAAGGTTCTTACAGTTTATTTAGGTGCTGAAATGTGCCAGTGCTGCACTGAGTGTTTTACATGTACTATCTTGTTTATGTATGCAACAACCCCAGGGTAGAGATCACCATTGCCAGCTAACAGATGCGTCCTACGATGAAACTTGTTACAGAGTATATGGCAACTGAGGGCTCAGAATGTGGGTCTGCTGAATGTTCAAATGCCAGTGCTCTTCAACGTTATACCAAACTTCCCCCATCCCAAGTCCCATCATGGGAGCCACAATTCTGCCAGCATGGGGGGCACTGAAATCAAAGCCAGGGAGACTTACATTCCCCTCCTTTTCAAAGTCCGGTGGAAGTAACTTTACGAAGTTATCGGGGAACACGCCTCGTCTGCCGTTCAGCTCTCCTTCCCACCAGCCTACGTCAATGCAGTCCTAGAAAACAGGAGAACAGAGAGTAAGAGATGGGGCAAGCAGCCTCCAGAGGCTTCTAACACCCCCTTTCAAGATAATGGAGGCCCTTTACTGGAGTTCTGTGTTAATCAGACAATGGTTACCAAGTCAGCACAAACTCCAAAGTCAGAGGGGAAAACAAAAGCTTAAGTCTGCTTAGCGTTGCCAGCTGGAATGCAAAACCCAGTGTTGCCTTCAGATGCCCAGAATCAATAAGGTCTTCTTTCTTTCTCCTTCCTTTCTCCCTTTCTTTTCTTTCTTTTTTTTTTTTTTT
>NW_016107443.1:2277054-2279607 GCF_001604975.1 Cebus imitator
CTCCTGGGTTCAGGTGATTCTTCCATCTCAGCCTCCCAGCATCTGGGATTACAGGTGTGTGCTACTGCACTTGGCTAATTTTTGTATTTTTTGGTAGAGATGGAGTTTCACCATGTTGGCCAGGCTGGTCTTGAACTCCTGACCCTCAGGTGATCCGCCTGCCTTGGCCTCCCAAAGTGCTGAGATAACAGGCACAAACCACTGCGGCCAGCCTTTCTTTTTTACTTTAAAGATGAGAGAATATGTGTTTTCTTCATTTTAATTTTACTGAAATAAAAACATTTTATTAACTGCAAACGTGGCTTAGAAAATATCACATGCACAAATGTCCTCTGTGATTAGCCTGTCACAAAGCTTGTCAAAATTAAAAAAGGCCTTTGCAACAGTCAGCCAACCGGAAGAAAAATCATACTTTACACAAGCTCATTAATGCACTGCTCTCCTTCAACTTTTCCTTTGGATATTGATGGCACACAGTTCTTATCATGAAAAGCCCTTCCTCCACCTTACAGAACTAATGTTGGCTTCCTAAATGAATGAAGAAGGCTCTTCATTCTTCTAGAGCGAACTTGCTTCCCTTTGGATAACCTCTATTTTGTTCATTCATTCATCAAACATTTATCAAGCATCTACTTGTGCTGGACACTGAGCCAGGTGCTAGAGAGGACAATGAGCAAAACTGGCAAGAGCCTGGCCTTTTTAATGAACCTAATGGCCTTGTGGTTCTCCTGGGCACACAACTTCATGCCATAAAACTACTTCTAGTTTTTCCCATTTTCAACTGGTTGGAAGCACCATTTGCTGGATTTTTATTGTATGTTTCACATTTGTCCTCTGGGTCCAATTCCACTTCTATCACCTGATCCAGGACTCACCCAGCCTACTGTAAACCTCCTCGCTTGAACATTGTTTTCTGCCCAGTGTATGTATAATACACATAACACTGTCAAATACAAAATTCCTTGAATAAAAACCCTATAATCAGTAAATTTCCATCCCACTTCAGGCATCCTGACCCTGCGCCTGCTTTTTGTCCTACAGCAGACTCCCAAGTCTTGTGATCAACAACTTCCAGCTGAAGCCCAAAATGAGCAAAGGCTTTCCAAAAAACAAACTGGTAACAGAAGGAAAGCAAGAAGGTGATAGAGAAAGAGAGGAGATCGTGTTCAGGGCCCATGGTCTCCACGACACCAGTGGGATTAGAAAAGGGCTCAAGTACTGAATGTGCAGCTGGCCCAAGGCCTTGCTGTAGGGCCCTGGGAGCGCCATGGCTTGTATGGCTCATTTGTACTTGTTAGATCATACGTTCCATCCAGGTGAGAAACACATCTGACTTTTCACTGTTATACCCCCAGCCCTGTACACAATGCCTCATATAACAAGAATTTGTAGAATCAATGAAGACTCTTCCTAACCCTGACAGTTCTGCGATCTCCTGCAATCCAACACTTGAATTATTGTAGAACAGGATGGCCTCTATCTGCCTGAACTCATGTGGATTCTCTATAAGTTAGCATAATGCCCACCTCAGGTGGGAAGTAACTCATCACCACCTTCCACTGCCCCAATGGTATCTGTTACAAAGATAAGCTGACCCTTAGAAAACTGCAGAGTTTGGAAATCGGTCCTTAGTTACAGACTATAAATTCTAGTCCCAATCAACACCAAATAACAAAGACACTTGGAGTATCAAATTCAGATTTACCCAGAACAAGGGTTCAAAAGTCTTTCAACATGAGAGGATGCTTATCTTTCTGGAAAAATGACAATGAGAAGTCCAGGTAGATAGTCTGGTCCTGCCCATGTCAAATCATCCCCTGAAGCATCAGTCTTCAAAGAAAGGATTTATGAACAGGAGTGGTAGCAGGATTTGGTGGCCCCTGAGGTTCTTCTGATCCTAGGATGTTACAAGTATCATCAATGATACCAGAAAAACTTCTGAAGAAAGCTGAGAGTAGAATTTTTCTGATCCTAATTCTTAGAATTAGGTTCCTTCAAAACTCAACTTGAAACTCACCTTTAGGAAACTGTGATGAATGCTTTATCTTTTCTCTAATGCTCAGTATAGTATTAATTTGTACTTAATGATATTCAGTTCAACAAACATCTATTAAATGCAAAATATATTTAAGCTTTGTAGGCACCAAACCTTAAACATGCAGATGCAGAGAACATGGTCACTAACTCCAGGGAGCTTAAAGATGTATGTGAAAGACAGACATACAATATTATGCAAGGTCCTTTGGGTAACAGGTATCAACTAAGTGCTCTAGTACCAAAAGAGGAGAAAACCATTAACCATTTCTGCAATAATCTGAAATTTTTTCATGTGTGAATGATTTGCTTAGGTGAGGACTGGACTTCCTTCCACATTCATTTCAGATCATCTGATACAGAACTATGCTCACAAAAAGCATTAAAAAAAAAAAACTTTTGGTCATCGGATCCAAGATGGCCGTTTAGGAACAGCTCAGGATTGCAGCTCCCAGTGAAAGCGCAGAGGGTGAGTGGACGCCGTGTTTTTATTGCCCACAGACTAGGAAATTCCCGGGC
>NW_016107443.1:2286109-2343268 GCF_001604975.1 Cebus imitator
TGTCTCACTGCAGCCTCGACTGCTTGGGCTCAAGCGATCCTCCCACCTAAGCCTCATGAGTAGCTGGGACTATAGGCATGTGCTACCACGCCTGGCTAATTTTTCATATTTTTAGCAGGGATGGGATTTCACCATGTTGTCCAGGCTGGTCTTGAACTCCTGTGCTCAAGGGATCCACCCGCCTCTGCCTCCGCCTCCCAAAGTGCTGGGATTATAGGTATGAGCCACCATGCCTGGCCTCAAACGTTCTAAACAATGCAAATCCATGCTTCATCTTAGTTTTACGCAAATAATAACCCAAGTATTTGGGTTTGCTTATTAACATTTTCTGCATTGTTTTTTTCACATGCTTCACATGCCCTTGGTGATGACTGGTTTGGATGGCCCATCCATACTCTGCTTCTTAAGGAAAATACTAACAGTGCTACTCATTGCATAATTCAAACAAGAGAGGGAAAGCATAAAGGGAGAACACAATATGTCTAATTGTTCTGGTTGGTGCAAGAATAAACACAAGGCATATGGATGAGATAAGCATAGTCAAAAGGGAAAACTGCCAGTGTGATTTAGTGCTACTAGCAGAAGCGCGCGCGCGCGCGCACACACACACACACACACACACACACACACACACAAACCAGCCCCAAAAGGAGTCTGCTGGAGGACAGAAAGTGGGCACAGGGTCAGGATGCCTGGAGTAGGATAGAGATTTACAGAGAAACAAGCCATTTTTTCCCCCAGCAACAGAAGCTAACTTAAGGGAAATAGGAGTAATTTTGACAGCAAAACGAGAAGTGAAAATAAGTCCTCTTCAACAAACCAGGCAAAAGAACTAGCCTTTGATGGCAGAGATGAAGAGACTTGTATGAGGGCTGTGCTTTCAGAAGTATAAAACAGCAGCAAATTCTATTTATTTATTTGTTTGTTTGAGATGGAGTCTGGCTCTGTCGCCCAGGCTGGAGTGCAAAGGCATGATCTCAGCTTACTGCAACCTGTGCCTCCCAGATTCAAGTGATTCTCCTGCCTTAGCCTCCTGAATAGCTGGGATTACAGGTGCCTGCCACCATGCCTGGCTAAATTTTTTTTGTATTTTCAGTAGAGATGAGGTTTCATTATGTTGGCCAGACTGGTCTCGAACTCCTGACCTCAGGTGATCTGCCTGCCTCACTCTTCCAAAGTGCTGGGACTACAGGCGTGAGCCACCACGCCTGGCCTCAATTTATTTATTGAGAACATAAAATGGCTCTCAAACCTAGCTGCACATTAGAATCACCTGGGAATTTTTTAAAAATGCCAGTGACTGGGATAGACTCCTAAAATGTGCAGGACAGGAGAGGAATCCAGGCAAGAAAAGAAAACCATCATGTTCTTGTGGGGATCCCAAGCTCAGAGTCTAGTGGGAGAAGCAGACATAGTGAATCAGAATGGCACAGAAACACTGGCAGAAGTGCTAGGCTGGATTTACAAACAAGTGGGACCAAGAGAATCTGAGTAACCTGGAAGCAGAGAACGAGGGAAAAACCAAGGCAGTGAGGAAGGTCAAGGGCAGACTCACTGAGCATAAAGGAAGAGAATAGGGAGAGAGGACATCTGTGCTTATGGAAGAGAATATACAGGTATTACAGCTTGGAACAAAACCCAGCCCTCCAACATCTACTGAACAGTGATATGAGGCATGAGGCAAGACAGCACCCATGAGTGACAGGGGCAGAAAGGAGGGGCAGGTGGTCAAGCACTTGTGAGGCCAGACTGCCATCAGGGCGGAAGTGGATGTCCCCAAGGAAGATGGTAGGAGTTGAGTGATGGCAGGATGGTGAGGCAGTAGCTGACCACCGAGGAGAGATATAGTGTGGCCCAAATACTATAATTTGTTTCCAAATCTGGGGTGCTATGAGTAAATTACACCAGGACCCCAGGCATAACCCCAGGCATAACAGTTACCTTCATGGAGTTTCAGAGTCAAATTCGAATGAGAAAGGGCAGTGTAGGGGGGTGAGGGGACGAACTCTGAATGAGGTGGGAGGTAGAAATGAGAAAAGGAGCAGTATATATGAATGAAGCTTCTAGAAAGCTGCTGTTTAGACATAAGGTCTATTGGCATGAACTCAGGGGAAAGTAGACCTAAACCCTTAGCAAGAATATGGAAAGAAATCATATTTCTGACATATAATGTTCACTCTTCCAAATTCAAGTCCTTAAAATGGCTAAAATGGTTTCTCTATGCCTCAATACCAGGCAGATACTAGGGTATATATTTTTCCCTGTAAAATGCAAATAATGTTTCTCCTTTTACGGAATGAATGAATAGAACATTAGGTGTTCTGTAGTCCAGCCTCTACGTTCTGCTCCATCTCAGGTTTTCTACTCTCTCCTAGCATACTGCTTATAACAGGGAACTCACTTTGTCACAAGGGAGCCATTCCTTATTTTGCCTGACATGTTCAAGTGGAACTCAGAGAGAGGTGGAACAGAACAAGCACAGGCCATGTAATACTCAAGCTGTTTTAGTGACAAAAAGCTCCCTGGATCTCGGTTTCTTGATATACGTGAAAATCTTTGCTAAGTATAAAGAGTGACACAAGAACTGGCTATTGTTATTGTCATCGTGATTATATGGCCTGGTCCGAATCCCTGAGGGATAATGTGACCAGGAAAGCTGCTTAATTACACTCATGTGCATTCATCATGTGATCCAGTGCCATCCTCAAGTGCCAAGGGGCCACTCCTAGTCCTGCCTGCCTTGGGTGAAACCTCCTGGCAACAGCTCACACACCTGGAGGGGGACCAAGAGGAGGGATGCCAAGTCGCCGGGGTATGTCTGAGGAAGGAGGCCTTGACCAGACTTCAGTATTGGGCCTCAGTCTCTTCAAACCTGCCAGCATGGCCCCCTGTAACCTGGCCGAAGTACTCTACACAGCTGAAAGTGACTCCCTGACATATCACCTGTAGGCACAGAGAGGGCCACATGAGACCTGGTGTGTCTATCTCTAGCCTAGGCACTTGAAATCTGTAGCCAAGACAAATTTGCCACTAGCTTATACACTGCTTAACAGAATGAGCTACAATCTCATCTTGGGCTGTTTTATCAAGAATGCAAAGCCATGTACTAGACGAGTGGCTCTTACCCCAGGCTGCACATTTAGAATCACCTGGGAATTAAAAAAAAAAAAAATGCCGATGCCTGGGCTAGACTCCATACCCATTAAATCAAAATTTGGGGGTGGGGAATGGGCACAGGAAATCAGTGCTTTTCCGATAGCCCTAGGTTTTTCCCATGTGTAGGCTGAGAATCAGTGATTTAAGATCAGTGCTTCTCAAGCTTTAATGTGCATGCTTCTCACTCAGGGATTGTGTAAAAATGCCAATTCAGATTCCGTAGGTCTGGGCCAAGCCTGAGATTCTGCATTTCTAAGAGGTTTCCAGGTGATGCCAATGCTGCTATTCCATGGACCATACTTTGAGTCACAAGGTTCCTGAAAGCGGTAAGCTCCTTGAAAATGAGGATTCTTATCTTCACACCTTTGTCTCCATCTAATTCCTAATATAGTGCCTGGTACATATCAATTCTGAATAAATGGTGACTGAACAGATAAATGGTCCAATCTTCCTCCAGACTGTTTATTCCACTTCTCTCCACTTTCAAACATCACAAGTGAGATCAAATTGAACAAGGGGGAGGCAGGTATAGAATCACTACACAAAGAAAGCTTCATTTGTATGATCAGGCTTTACCTGCTGATCTGTTCTGAATTTATTATTTATTCATAATTGTGGCAAAAACTTTAAAAGTACCCTCAAAAGGTAGGCCACATTTTCTCAGGCATTGTAAATGTCTTCTTTGAGTTCAAACGGGAACATGCAGCTTAGAAACAGACATTTCAAACCAAAAAAAAAATGAACACATAAAAATGGGTTCACCATTTGATGCAAACAAAAAAGAAATGTACTCTGTTCAGTCACTTCTGGTGGTCAGCTGCCCCCAGGCTCCCCAGTCCCAATTTCCCAGAAGTTATCCAGCATGGCTGTTCTTCATGACCTTCCCTGATGACTGAGATATCATTTGAGGAGAAAGTGAGCATTGGATGATTTGGGTGTGGCTGTTAAGTGAGCCTCAGCATGCCCCCAGGGAGCCTCACACCCTCAGCATCCACCAGCAGTATGGAAACAGCCATTTAATATTTGCTAATGAACGCCTTCTGCATGGAGCTTGGGGGTGGGGGCTGCTGAGCGACAGTTCCATGGAAGCCGGAGCCCAGAAGCACTCTGCCTCTGCTTGTTAACATCTCCCCAAGAGATGCAATTATTCTTCATGGCTTGGATTTCTGCTCAGAATTTTCTATATCCCCATAAATCAGTTACTAAAGCAGGCTCAGCCACATATCATGGTTTACAAGGTAACAGAAAAAAATGAGGACTACACTGACTACTATTCAGCATCAGAAGCAATGCCTGTCAGACCACAATTAAAGAGGGAAGCCTGAGGAGACAGTCCTAGGGACAAGCCCAGTCAAGAAAACACTACATTCCAAATGCCAACATCACAGGATAGCTGAGGCTTAGGCAGTCATTCACCACTTTTTTTTTTTTTTTTTTTTTTTTTTTTTTTTTACTTTTTTTTTTTTTTTTTTTTTTTTTTTTTTTTTTTGAGACAGGGCCTCATTCTGTTGTCCAGGCTGGAGTGCAGTGGCGCAATCACGGCTCACTGCAGCCTTGACCTCTCAGACTTGAGCAATCCTTCCACTCAGTCTCTCAAGTAGCCAAGACTACAGAAACAAGCTACCATGTATGGCTAATTTTTAAATTTTTTGTAGAGACGGGGTCTTGCCATGTTGCCCAGGCTAGTATCAAATTCCTAAACTCAAGTAATCTACCCACTTCAGCCCTCTAAAGTGCTGGGATTACAGGTAAGAGGCACCGTGCCTGACTGGCAGTCATTCAGTCTTTCATGATACAATGAAGTCATGACCCAGAGTTGAACTATTTGTAAAAAATCCTGGCATCTTAGCAGGCAACAATTTACAGTCTTTGCTATACTAACTTCTGCTTTTTTCATTTTACATACTATATAACTAGTAACAAGAAATTGGGTGGATAACACACACAAAAAACAGTAAACACACTTCCTCCTGGGCATGCCAGTATTAACTGAAGCAGGTATCAATGCCTGAAAACTGTACTCAGAAAGGCTCCCATGTCTTTTATAAGCTACCTCACATTTTCCTGCTTCTTCATAAATCATTTATGATTATATTATCTCAACAACTGTGCATGCTATGTTGTTGAGAGACTGGATTTTGTTGTCCTCCCTGAAAGAGTGTTGAGTTCTGCTAGGTAGGCAAGTTACCTGCAGGACAGCTTGACTGGTTAAGGCTTGGTTTTTAGGCTTTGTCACAACAGGTCTAGGGTAGTGCTGTTTCTGTGGCTGCCTTTTCTGGGTTCTCAACTGGATGCCAGACGTGTTTAGCACCTCATGTTTTCTACTGTGCTTAGCTGGAACTCTAATATCTCCCATCACTGGTGATCTCTGGGATATCCACTCAGCTCACAGCCCCTCTAAGTTCTTATTTTCCGCCAGGCCTAGTGGACTCTTGCCCTACTGATGCCTGGCTTAGTATTTGGCCAAAGCATCTAGGTCTATACATTTCTGGCACTCTTTCCTTGTGTAGCTCATTCTTTTGCAGTTCCCTGCTCTGAAAATTTGAGCTACTCCAGCAGTCCTGAATTATAATTTGTTTCCTCTATCCAATAAATGAGTCTGCTGCTCTTTGTTTGGGCTCCACGGCCCTGTGCTGCAATTCAGAAAGTGCCTCCAGGCAAAAACCCAGGGTTGATGTAAAACTCACTTTTATGCTTCCCTTGTCTCCAGGATCACATTCTCATGATATGTATTGTCCAATGCCGAAAAACAGCCACTTCATATGTTTTGGCCAATGTTAGAGTTGTCTATGGCAGAAGGGTAAGTCTAATACCCTTTGTTCCATCATAGCTACAACCCCAAGTTGTATATTTCCTCAAAAAGCTTGTTTCTTTAATTAGACTGGACTTTTTCATTCTAGATATAACAGAACTTTAAGCTCTATCTTTAAAAGTCTGAGCTATTTCAAGGTCTAATTCCCAAAAGAAGTCCTATAGAAAGAATGTGTGAAATGAAGATACATACAAGAGTTTTTAATTATCTTGGAGTTTTCTTTGCCAGTCATATGTTCCTTTCTCTAACAAGGAAGGTGAAGTATTCCCTAAGGTAAAGTAGAGCCACTGTTGAACATCTTTATACAGAAAGATAAACACATGCAGTAACTTAGTGCCACCTAGCCTTTTTCAGATAATGGCACACACATAAAATGGTAGTATTTTTATGACATACTGCTGGAGGCTAAAGGTTGTTGAAGGCCATCAGCCCAGAGGGGTGATTCCAGCTAAGTCCCTTCCCATCCACCCTAGAGAGATAAAGAAATTGCTCCCCTACCCTCATAGCACATAGGTTAGGAAAAGCTACAGAAGTAACCTTTGAGTCCAGATGTCATTTAAAAATGAGAAAAAAACACCTTACACCAAATCTCAGTCCCCAGTAAGAGAACAGGACTTTCACAGGCATTTAATGTCACAAAGGCAGGAATCAAGAAGGCCCAATGGGATTTTCATAGAAGACAACCAAGGGCAGAATCCCTAAAGGCCACTGTGTGCACAGCCTGTTTTCCTCCTCGAAAAGATGTTTCTAGGGCCGGGTGGCTCAGGTCTGTAATCCCAGCACTTTGGGAGGCCGAGGCGGGTGGATCACAAGGTCAGGAGGTCGAGACCAGCCTGGCCAACATGGTGAAACCCTGTCTCTACTAAAAATACAAAAATTAGCTGGGTGTGGTGGTGGACACTTGTAGTCCCAGCTACTCAGGAGGCTGAGGCAGGAGAATTGCTTGAACCCAGGAGGCGGAGGCTGCAGTGAACCAAGATCACACCACCACACTCCAGCCTAGGCAACAGAGCAAGACCCTGTCTCAAAAAAAAAAAAAAAAAGGAAAAGAAAAAGATGTTTCTATCTGGAGCCTCTTCAGAGAATAGCACCCAACAGATGCTGCCTGCCATGTTGGCCCAACTCCAGGGTGACCATTTATATTTGGTATTTCCTAAAGCTGTGGAACACGGCTATATAGTTTGTACACAAAAAATATACCAGAATTATTTATTGATTTCATAATTTCCTTTGCAAATATACAATATTAAGCATTCTAGAAAATGTTTGTTTTAGCCTTTTTTCTAACTATGGAATGAAAGAATTTCTACTCCCATAAATCTATTTCAAGGATCAGTAATTGGCTGGGTGCAGTGGTTCATGCCTGTAATCCCAGCACTTGGGAGGCTGAAGTGGATGGATCACTTGAATCTAGGAGTTTGAGACCAGCCTGGGCAACATGGTGAAACCTCATCTCTACAAAAAATTACCCAGATGTGGTGGTATGCCTGTAGTCCCACGTACTTGGGAGGCTGAGGTGGGAGGATCACCTGAGCTCAGAAGGTCAAGGCTGTAGTGAGCCATGATCACACCACCACACTCCAGCCTGGGCAACAAGAGTGAGACCCTGTCTAAAAAAAAAAAAAAAAATCAGCCGAGAGTGGTGGCTCACACCTGTAATCCCAGCACTTTGGGAGGCCGAGGCAGGTGGATCATGAGGTCAGGAGGTCAAGACCAGCCTTGCCAACATGGTAAAACCCCATCTCTACTAAAAATACAAAAATTAGCCAGGCGTGGTGGCACATGCCTGTAAACCCAACTACTTGAGAGGCTGAGGAAGGAGAATCACTTGAACCTGGGAGGTGGACATTGCAGTGTCACTGCACTCCAGCCTGGGCAACAGGGCCAGACTCCGTCTTAAAAAAAAAAAAAAAAAAAAAATCAGTACTCATGTGAAAAGGAGATCCTTATACAGACAAGACCTTCCCAATGTCCTCATAAGATGGCTCTAAGTATTCCAAGAGATGTTAACTACATATAAGGGCATATGAACAAGTCATACACAAAATACAAATTATTAAGGTAGCACTTTTACATTATTTTTCTGTCCATTTAAATATAATCAAGTATGTGACTGGGTGTGGTTGGTCCTGTCTGTAATCCCAACACTTTGGGAGGCCAAGGTGGGCAGGTCACTTGAGCTCAAGAGTTTGAGACCAGCCCAACCAACACAGTGAAACCCCATCTCTACTAAAAATACAAAAATTAGCTGGGTGTGATGGCACACACCTGTAATCCCAGCTCCTTGAAAAGCTGAGGCACAAGAATCACTTGAACCCAGGAGGCAGAAGTTGCAGTGAGCTGAGATGGTGCCACTGTACTCTAGCCTGGGTGATAGAGTGAGACTTTGTCTCAAATAAATAAATAAATGCAATCAAGAATGTAAACTTACATAACAACATTTTCACAGAAACTTCTCATTTTGTGGGAAAGTTGCTAGAGACTTTGCTAAGTCATTTACATTGAAATGGCCATTTAACGTGGAATCTTAAAAGCTGTTTCTAATGGCACCTTCAGCTCATCCATAGCATATGGCTGAATGTACAGTCTATTACTCCAGAATATGCATCCTACAGCTGAATTTTTACCTTCACTTATGGTTTAGAGAACTGCACTGACTCTACATCCAAATACATGCTTTTCTTCCATTAAAAGGATAGCAGATATAACAGAAAATCATTTTGCTTCATTGGTAAAGACAATGGCGATTATAAAGCATTTTTTATTATGTTTTAAGAGATTTCCTTAGCTCCTGCACCACATCTAAAAGACACAAAAAAAACTTTAAAAAGGGAGAAGGTGGTATTCTTCATTCCACAGATAAGGACTGGGAAGGAACAGGAGTTGAAGGGCATAGTCATCATCATTTTGAAGGTCAAGAGCATTGAAGCCAGCTGCAGCAACTATTAGTAAATTCCTAAATTCCTATCTTCTACTTCCATTCTTCACCAGATAAATCCACATTTCTTTTAAGAAGTTCTATTAGGAAAACATATTTCTTGGCCTAAAATTTTTTTTGGTGACTTTTAATTTATACTTAGCTGATTTAGCTTCTAGGCTTGTGCAGCGAGTAAAAAATTACAATTCCCAAGTCAAATCCAGGCCCTCAGGCTGCTCAGATGAGTCCAGAGCAGACTAGTGAAGTATGGCTATGTCTGCCTTCATGGGGAAGAAAAGGCACGGGGCAGGGAAAGGCACCAATGTGAAAGATCCATGTATTATAAGAGGTACTCCAGGAAGACTCAGAATGAAACCAAGGTCCTTCAAATTCAAGCAATTACATAGCAGGCAATTACTTGCTGAACACTGGGGCTTAGACAGCCTTCTAGGAAAAACAGCCTGGCCAACAACATTCTCTCAAGAGTGTCTTTGCAGAGCAAAAGTTTTAAATTTTGCTGAAGTTCAATTTAGCAAGTTTTTTTTTTCTTTATGGACTGTGTTTTTGGTATCATGTCTAACAACTCTTTTCTCCCATGTTTCATAAATAACTTTTGGTGTTTTATGTTTTACATGTGGATCTATGGTCCATTTTGAGTTGATTTTTGTATAATATGTTAGGTTCAGGTTGAGGTTCAATTTTTTTTTTTTTTGCCTATGGGTGTCCAATTGTGCCAACACCATTTCTTGAACAGATTATCCTCTCTTAAGATGTCTTTGTATCTTTGTTGAAAATCGATTGGCTAGATTTTTTTATGAGTCTATTTCCAGATATTCTATTTCAAGGGCCAGCAAACTACATCTCATGGGCCAAGTCTAGCCTGCACCTATTTCTCTATGGTCCACAAATGAAGGATAGTTTTTACATTTTTGAATGGTTTTTAAAAATCAAAATAATAATATTTCAAGAAATGTGAAAACTACATGACATTCAAATTTAAGTGTCCATAAATAAAGTTTCACTGGAACTCTGCTACACCCATTCATTTACCTCTATGGCCGCTTTTGCTCTAAAATGGCAGAGTTGAGTAGATGTGATAAAGACTGCACGATCCACAAAGCCTGAAATATTTACTCCCTGCCCCTTTACAGAAGTTTGCCAAACCATGGTCTAGGACATGAGGATCCTTATAGGCATCCATGCAGAACCTCAGGGACTCTCTGAATGCCACTATAAAAAAAAATACTGTAAAGACAGAAGCTTTAAATAGAAACATTGAAAGCCCTGTGGAAGGCAGAGAAAGAATGCATTTAATAGTTGGATACCATTTCCAAGTAGAAATAAAATATAAAAGGCTTAATCAAAATTATTCTTAAAAGGACAAATTTTACTGCACTATACAGTTAACTATTAAATGAAGGAATTTTAAGTCTAAAAGGCATTTATTTTAATGACTTTTTCTTAAAGATCTCCATGAGTCATAAACAAAGAAAAAATATTCAAAATATGAAGATGACAGGCTAATGTCATGAATATAAGGTATTTTTATAAAAATCAATTGGAAATGATGCATAAAATGTTCAAGTTTGGTAATCATTTTTTAAAATGCAGAATTAGCAGAGATTAAAAAGAATGATAATATCCAGGCATGACATGAATAGGGAAATATATTTGCAAGCACTCCAGTGAGGAGACTAAATTGGCACAATCTTTCAGGATGTATCCTCAATATGCCCTCAAAATGCACTCACACAGTGTTACATTGAGCAATTTATCAGCAGGAAATAGTAACTGCTAACATTTATATAGCACCTATTAGGAGCCAGGCTTTCTGAGTGCTTTACCTACTTTATGTCATTTAATCTTCCCAACACCAGGATGTAGGTACTATTATCACACTCATTTCACAGATGTGAAAACTGATGCATGCAGAGATGAGTAACCTGCCAAGGTATCCCAACTAAGAGAAAGTGGCAAAAATAATAATGTGCACAAAGACTGCTGAACAAGGTAACAACTGTGTACAACATGGTCTAACACAAAGAAAAACTGTAAACAAGCTAAACATAAGAGGATTGTGGAGGGCTGGGCATGGTGGCTCATGCCTGTAATCCCAGCACTTTGGGAGACCAAGGCAGGTGGATCACTTGAGGTCAGGCGTTCGAGACCAGCCTGGCCAACATGGCAAAACCCCATCTCTGCTAAAAATACAAAAGCTAGCCGGGTGTGGTGGCGCATGCCTATAGTCCCAGCTACTCAGAAGGCTGAGGCATGACAATTGCTTGATTCCCAGGAGGTGGAGGTGGCAATGAGCTGAGATGGCACCATTGTACGCAAGCCTGGGTGACAGAGGGAGACTGTGTCTAAAAAAAAAAAAAATAAGAGGATTTTGGTATTCTCTCCATACATTAGGATGCAGGATGCTAAGAAATCATTTAACCATGCTGCCAAAGATAATCATGATGTATTTTGCACAAAGAGGTTTATTACAAAATAGTGTATATAATATGATCCTATTTTTATTTTAAACTGTAATTATGTGTACATATGGAAAAAGTTCAAAAGAATAATGCTAAAATATTAAGAGGCATGTGAAGGTGGTAAGGTCACCGGTAATTCTGATTTTTCTTTGTATTTGTCTGTTTTTCTCATTTTTTTTCCCCAAGAGTAAGTGTTACTTATACAATTTTAAAGTGCTACATAAAAGTGTATCCTGGCCGGGCGCAGTGGCTCATGCCTGTAATCCCAGCACTTTGGGAGGCCGAGGCAGGCAGATCACCAGAGGACAGGAGTTCAAGACCAGCCTGGCCAACATGGTGAAACTCCGTCTCTACAAAAATACAAAATTAGCTGGGCATGATGGCAGTTGCCTTTAATCCTAGCTACCTGGGAGGCTGAGGTGGGAGAATCACTTGAACCTGGGAGGCAGTGGTTGCAGTGAGCTGAGCTCGCACCATTGCACTCCAGCTTGGGCAACAGAGCGAGACTTAGTCTCAAAAAAAAAAAAAGTGTATCCCATGCCACTTTCTTCTCAAAAACCATATATTTTAATAAAATGCAAATATGAATGTAAAGAGCTTTGAGATACTGAACAAGACATGAGTTACCCAACTGTAGTACATTACTTTCATCCTAAAAAAAACTAAAATAAATTATGAAAAGGAATTTCAGGGAAGTACTGAACTTAATTTCAGGACAGTTCAATACATCAAGAAAGAACATTCAGTTACCAGGCATTTGTCTTTTCATCTTCCTCTAATAACTTATCATAGCAATAACTACAATTTAACCTTTTTTAAAAAAAATTGTGTGTGTGTAAAGACAGAGTCTCACTATGTTGCCCAAGCTGGTCTCAAACTCCTTGACTCAAGTGATCCTTCCACCTCAGCCTCCCCAAAGTGTTGGGATTACAGACGTGAGCCACCATACCCAGCCCTATGATTTAACCTTAATGTTTCTAAAGCACTTTTAGGCACAACATCTCATTTAAGCCTTGGGACATCCCTAACAGAGTAATACAAACAGAAAGGGTGGAGATAGAAAATAGAAAAAAAGGGGAGTTTCTCTAATTCCTTAAGATACCTGCAGAATTTTTTCTGTGTGTGGCAGGGGGGAAAAAAGAGTCCCAAGGTGGGTAATTACTGATATCCTGTCATTTAAGCACAGCATTCTGGAGAGATATGACAATTAGGTTGAACAAACACAGGATCTCTTTAGACAGTTTTATATAATTTGTGGAGGCATGTGAACCTGGGAATTTACATCAGCTGCAAACTCATGTGTCCACGATGCAAAGGAAAAATCTATAATAATGACCATCAAAACATTGGGGTGGCATTGCATCGACTGTCTACTGGTAAACTAAAAAGGTATTTTCTCCTACCCCAAGCCCTATGTTTACCATCCTTATCTAATTTAAAACTATGTCTGTGTGATGGTAATGATTATTCTCACTGGTCCCAGTATCCTGACTACTTATAAAAGGAAGACGAAACAGCAACAAATTGTAGTCCTTTGGGTTTCAAATGCTCTGAGGAAGAGATATATTGTGACTTCTGTCTAGAGTAAGGACATAAGCAGTTTAACAAGATAGGTCATGCTGCAAGAAATATACTCTATGACATAAATGACTCATTTGCTCAACACTGACATTTTCCAAATGTCTGTAAACCCAGATGATCCCAGACCTATGCTTAACTTCTTCATTCACTCATTAAACATGTCCGTCGAATGGGTCTGTCAGCATGTCATCATCTTCAGGGTGACACCTACTAATTTACTCCTCCCATTGGAACCACATTTAATCCTAGGATTTGAGCTCTGCTAAAAGCTTCAGCAGTTCAGAGAGAAAGGGTCAGGGCCAGCAATCGATTCGGCTGATTGGCTTTCTTCCTACCAAGCTAAGGATCTTGCTTGAGGTTCCTAAGGCCACTTCTCTTTGTGAAGGCAACCTTATTTTCCCGTGGAGTGGGAAGCAAGGAAGTCTGAAAACATTTTCTCATGAATAAATGTTTCAATTCATTAATGAATTAATGGGAGGGAGGCAGGAAGGGGAAATAAATATTAGAACAAACAAAATAACAGAGTTGATCATAGAATAACTTAGGAAGGAGCTCAGGACTCCTGCCTGCATTTTTTGTTGTTGTTGTGTGTGTTTTTTTTTCACCACAACAGTGGGTGGAAAGCTAAGTGGCAACCAGGCTGGGAAGAAAAGAGGAAGGCAAAATACTCTGGGCTTGGGAAGAAACTGGAAGAAAGCTGGGGAGGAGGGCATCAGGCACAAAAAGAACCAATATCAGCCCTGAGCCAAACCCATCATTCCCTCTGCATGGACCGTCATTTCATTCCTTTAGAGGTGACAGTGGACTTACACAGTCATGGATGATCCAGAAACCACCACAGTGATGTCTTGACTCTAACAGATCAGAAACATAGATTCCTAAATGCAAGTATCAGCAACAAAGGATAGGGTGATGGCATAGTAATTATGTTTTTCTGGTAAGTAACAATGACAATGGCATTACCTTAGAAAGGAAACTCCACAGACACTTGCCCTGGATATCTAGTAACAATGAACACTCTCAATGAGTAGACAAGAGTCACCTCTGGGAGTGACTCAGCCCCACAGGAAACACGAGCTCCACCCGCAGTTACCACTTTGCCCAGCCCCCAAGTTCCAAGAGCACTTGGTCCAGGGTCAGCAGATGCTTCTGCCCTGGCTCTGCCACTGACTTGCTGGGAGTCCCTTGGTAAAGCTGCTTCAGCACTCTGGGCCTCTGCTTCTCCTTCGTAATCTGGAGAGAACATGTGTGGTCCCACCTAATTCCCGGGGCTGCTGTGAAGAAGAGGGGAGATGCTGAGCTCTGAGGACTCCTGAGGAAAGGGGAATGGTGATGATGCTCCTGGGTTCTTGCTGCCAGTGGTCCAGAATCCTGTGCTGGGAAGCTGTGGTCCTGCAGAAAGATCTAGCTATCACTAAGTTAAATGTTCAACTGTTGTCTGAGACAGGAAGGAGGAAAACAGTATAGATGAAAGGAGCGGTTCTAACTGTGCCCTCACAGCATGTCTAGCTCTGAATATTTGGGGTCCCTACAAAGAAGCAAAATTCCTGGTTTGAATTTTTGCCTCACCAGAGTATCCCAGCATTTTACATAGTTCCTGGCACACCATAAATATTCTTCAATGTATGAATGAATGAATGAGTATCCCAGGATTTTGCATAGCTCCTGGCACACCATAAATATTCTTCAATGTATGAATGAATTAAATCAATGAATGAATGAATGAATGAACAAATGAACACTGTGAGGGGAAGAGGACAGAGTATAAAATTTAAATTGCTATCAATAATCTTCAGTGGATAATCCTCATGGTCCAAGGAAAGATGACTGTACTACAGTTGGGGATGCCACTAACTGTCTTTAGCTAATATTCTGGATCCCCTCTTTTTTGTGGTGGTGGTGGGGGGGGGCAGGGCCTCACTCTGTCCCGCAGGCCTGAGTGCAGTGGCACAATTATGGCTCACTGCAGCTTCGACGTCCCAGACTCAGGTAATCCTCCCGCCTTAGCCTCCCAAGTAGCTGTGACTACAGGCACACACCACAACACCTGGCTAATTTTTGTATTTTTTTGTGAAGATGGGTTTTCACCATGTTGTCCAGGCTAGTCTCGAACTCCCAGACTCAAGTGATCCTCCCGTCTCAGCCACTCAAAGTGCTAGCATTACAGGCATGAGCCACTGAGCCCGGCCTGGGTCCCCTCTTTCCCTAGGGTGTGTCTATCAGTTTCCTTCCACGAACATTAACGCTAGCTAATATAGTCTCTGTCTCCTTCCCTCCATCTCTACCACTCCATGATTTTGGCCAATAATGTTCGCTTTCTAAGCATTGATCTTGATGTCATCAAATAGGCTTAAAACAATGAAGACACAGGGGTTGGGTATGCTTTAAGGGTAAAAGACACAACTACCCAAGGAAGCCAGTTTAATAAGAAACACCTAAAGGTCCTTGTTTACAAAGGGGTCATGGAGGAAGCCTTTCCTCCTAGGTTAGTGAGAGCTGTGAGGAATGGCTGTTGCTCTGAGGCCAGGTGGCTGTTGGCCAAGAGTAGGAATGTGGCTCCTCTCCACAGCTGGGCTCATTCTGCCCCAAGTGGCAGTGGCCACAGCATGGGACACCCTCCAATGGCCATCACCTTTGCAGCTGAGCCCTGCCACAGCTCTTGCCTAGCTGCCCTCAGGCCTTCTCCAGGAAGATTCTCCAGTTGGGAATGAGACCCAGAAGCTTCGGAACCTTTTCAAACACACTCTGAGCACAAATCAGGAAGGCAGGGATGGGGGCGGCAGGAACACAGACGTGGAAGCTATTTTTGAATGACTGGAAATAAAAGCTAAACACAGGTATATTCTGCACGAGTGGAAATGTTCCCAAATTCACAAGAATTCTTTATAAATAAACTAGAAAACAAACCATTCAGGTTGCCACATTTCCTCCTGGTTTCCAGGGACACACAGAAATAGTTTGGGTCTTTGCACATTATTTCAGGAACTGCAGAGGGCTTATAAACACCCACTAAAGGTATCTGACTCATTTTCTAGAAAGCCACGTGAAATGACAACCTAGGGCTAAAAATGAGGGCAAAACCTGTTCTGTGACTCCTGCCACAGCACAGAAAAGCAGGGCAAAGGGAAACCACCTTCACTGATACCAGAGTAAACATCAGAGGAATTTGAGGTCTATCAAGAACTTCTATAGCAAACACTGAGTTTAGAGAACAGTAATTCAGGTCTTTCACCTCAACTCCTGCAACCAATAAATATGCATATCAGAATGCATATTAAACAGATCATGGTGAAACCATTCATTTTATAATAGCAATAGTGTACAATCATCTCAATGAGCTTCTGGGCGATTCCTAACTTAAAGGAAGAGTAACAATTTTCTATAATGTCAGCAGGGTTTTACAGGCTTCAACTCCATTCTTCCCACTTTCAGCAGGCAAAATATTTATGGCATGTTTTCTTTCCAAATTCTTACTAAAATCTCCTCCACTGTGAATACTTAACTATTTTAGGTGGATTTTTCACGATTTTAACCTACTTAACGTCATGGCATTCCAGCCTTGGCAGCAAACTGGGCTCAGACACAAGAGCCCTTCCATTCCCACTTCCAAGGCCCAAGAAAGAGTAGCCAGGGTTGACGTGACAATTTCTAGGATCATGGGTGCCACAGAGAGACCCCTCCTTACCAGAATAGTAAATCCTTGCAGCAGCCGTATGAGGTCAGCTTTATGGCCCTTGCACCATATACATACATACATATATATACATATATATGTGTGTGTGTGTGTGTGTGTGTGTGTGTATATGTATTTGTATTTTGGGTTCTGGGGTACATGTGCAGATCATGCAGGATTGTTGCATAGGTACATACATGGCAATGTGGTTTGCTGCCTCCATCCCCATCACCCATATCTGGCATTTCTCCCCATGTTATCCTTCTCCAATCTCCCTGCCCCCTGCTGTCCCTCCCCTATTCCCCACCAACAGACCCCAGTGTGTCATGCTCCCCTCCCTGCGTCCATGTGTTCTCATTGTTCAACAGCCACCTATGAGTGAGAACATGCGGTGTTAGATTTTCTGTTCTTGTGTCAGTTTGCTGAGAATGATGGTTTCCAGATTCATCTATGTCCCTATAAAGGACACAAACTCATTGTTTCTTATGGCTACGTAGTATTCCATGGTGTATATGTGCCACATTTTCATTGTCTGGTCTATTATCAATGGGCATTTGGGTTGGTTCCAGGTCTTTGCTATTGTAAACAGTGCCAAAATGAACATACATGTGCATGTGTCTTTGTAATAGAATGATTGATAATCCTCTGGATATATACCCAGTAATGGGATTGCTGGGTCAAATAGAATTTCTATTTCTAGGTCCTTGAGGAATTGCCACACTGTCTTCCACAATGGTTGAACTAATTTACACTCCCACCAACAGTGTAAAAGTGTTCCTATCTCTCCACATCCTCTCCAGCATCTGTTGTCTCCAGATTATTTAATGATGGCCATTCTAATTGGTGTGAGATGTTATCTCAAAGTAGTTTTGATTTGCATTTCTCTAATGACCAGTGATGATGAGCATTTTTTCATATGCTTGTTGGCCTCATATATGTCTTCTTTTGAAAAGTGTCTGTTCATGCCCTTTGCCCTCTTTTGAATGGGTTTGTTTTTTTCTTGTAAATCTGTTTTAGTTCTTTGTAGATTCTGGATATTAGCCCTTTGTCATATGGCCCTTGCCTTATGGCTGAGGAAACTCAGGCTCAGGGGGTAAGCAACATGCCCAAAGACACACAACCAGGAACAGTGGAGCTGGGATTCAAACCCTGGTTCTGGGAGCTGGTAGCCTACATAACACTTGTCCACTGAACACACTGCTTCCAGCAAACTGGAATGCTAGGTTAAGGCTGGCAGGCATTTCATGGAAATAAAGTAAAAATGCACACAAGCACGGGATAGCAAGAGATTTCCCAGCAGGTTGTATAAAAAAAAATAAAAGCAACCAAAACCCAGCAGAGACTCAACAAGAAAAGAAAACTTCCGGCCAATATCCATGATGAACATAGATGCAAAAATCTTCAATAAAATACTGGCAAGCCGACTGCAACAGCACATCGAAAACCTTATCCACCATGACAAAAAAAGGGGCTGAGGTGCTAGGGATGAAGTGCGTAGGGGACACTGGAGCGGGGGGTGGGGGGATGACACATCCTTCCACCCTTCACTACCCCAGGGCTCTCCTCCAGACTGGGTGCTGTGGTGGGTGCTAGAGAAAGGAGGATGGAGGAAGCCTGGTCCTGTTTACCTGGCCTGGGCAAGTGCAGAACAACTCAAGCCTCTGCTCAGCTCTGCAGGGCAGGAAGTGGCAGGGATGGAGAAAGGCTTGGGGGTGGGGGCAGGGTGGGACCAATAGATATTCCCTTTCTGACTAAGGTCTTCAGAAAAATCACATCATTTTTATCAGACTGGATCTCAGGCTGGGAGGTTAGGAACAAAATCATCAAGATGAATTTGTTCTCATTATGACATGTATTCAAATGGAAGGACTGGAGTAATATGTCAAAATAGAAATAGATGTGTTTGTTTTCTCAAACCTCATTAAATATTATTGACATACTGGGTTTTCAACTAAAAAGAAGCTCCTTCTCTTCCAAAGACAAAACAAAAACAGGCTAGTGAGTCCCCCCCACTGCAAAGAATAGCAGTCGTTTAATTTTCTGGTTGCTTTATCATCAAGGAAGAGAAAAGCGCTCTAGCCCTTTCCCAGTATTTCTAAAACCAAATATCTATGCCAATTATTATACCATTCATATTGTGCTTCACACTCATTTAACAACTTCCTTATTCCACTTCTTTGGTTACAGGTCTGATTAAAAATAGGAAATGCACTGTGTATCAGAAAGCAATCTGAAAGAGACAGAAAAGAACCTCTTCTGCCTCATTTGCAGAAAAGAACAAGGGAAGCATACTTCCCCTCATTTTCTCCTGCCACGTTCAACACCTACAGAGCCATACAGGGGAGAATAATTTACAGGTAAAAAGATAGACAAGTTCTTGGGTGATCCACAAAACCGGGAATGATTTGCTATTTCAGAAAACACTATATACTCCATACCACTGTCATATGGAGTTCGTAAGAGGACCAGCTTTCTCCCTAAAACTCCTGACCTTTGGCAAGCTACTTAACTTCCAGGGTCATTAGTACCCTGGCATCTTTGGATTAGACTGTTAAAACACACAATCTCTAAAGCCATGTCTTAGAGATAACCTCTTGATAACGAAGGCAAATTTTTCTGATCACCTTATGGGCAAGCCTGGGGGCAGGGGTAGGGCCAGGTGACACCATAGTCCCCTCCCTCTCAGTAATGGCTAGAGTCTAGCAGGACCCTAGGCCTACCCCACCTCTATGCACCTGCAATCTCTCCCCACTCCCTGCATCCTCCACCCTGTCAAGGCTTCCCAGCCCTGAGAGAGCCCAGGCAGCCACAATGATCTCCCAAGTCATACTTGCGCTAAGGGAACTGTGCTAAGTTCCCTGTCACTCCCCCAAATACAAGAATAAAACCACCATACACACCTTCAAGACTGTTCAGCTTCTCATGGTATTCGACCATCACAAAAATGCTGTTCTTCAAAGAAAAGGTCATATATTGTAGGTATTGCTTAAATAGTGTATCTTTCAACCACCTACTTGGTGAGTACCATTGTGTGAAAGCACACACAGTACACGGCCAAGGCCCTTGTTCAACTGCATCACTTCACACAGATTTTATAGCTCTCCATTTGTTTACAGGGCTCTGGCTCTAATGATAATAAACTCATTCAACCTTCTTAATCCAAACGAGACAGGCAAAATTCTCTCAGGCACTCTACCTGTCTTTGATTTGAACAGCAAATATTCTTTAAGCATTTTCTGCCTGTGAGGCATGACCAGCCTTTTTAAAACTCCTCCACAGATACCTCAGGACACAAAACTCTGCAGCCTGGCTGCTGTGGAGGGCAGGATCTCCAGCCAAGCAGGCTGCCTTTTGGGTTATTCCTTTGGGAACAGACTTTTCTGAAGGACCATGCAAATCTCCAGCTGGCCATAAGGCAAACAAATCTACTCTAGTCCCAAGGAATGCATTCATCTGGATGCTGGGCTTACCTTGATCAAAAGGAAAGATGCAAGATTCTTCCTCACAAGTTCAGGACGAGAAAACCAAGTTTTTAAGCACTGAAGCAAAAGTTTGTACTATCCAGTCAATACCCCAAAGCAGTTCATGGTTCAGAAGGTAGGAGACAACCTTTGTTTACCTTATTGATGAGAGTGACTATATCTCCTTCTTTGATTGTCAGTTCATCATCATTCTGTGCCTCATATGGAAATATTACTTTGCAGTAATCCTTGCCTATAAGAAAAACAGAAAACACAACCTTTAAAATGCTTTATCTAATGACCTGGCCCAGGAGAAAATATTCTCTATCACATTAAGTTCAGGGAAAGGCACACTTAACAGGTGGGATATTACTGCTGCATAAAGAAAGGGTGACTCTCAGGAAATGACCCAAGATTGCTCATTTTTAGCTCATGTATATTTATTGGCTTCCACTTTTTTACCCTTACAAATCATGTGACATCATGAGATGTCACTGACTGCTTTGCTTTTCTCTGGCAGAAAAGCAAAAAGGTTTCCTTAGTCAGGAAAACAGACATATACCATTTTATATACTCTCAAATGCATGCATAAATACCTATAGTCTACAGAGGAAGAAAAACTTAAGTTTTGCCTCACTGCCTTTTTCCATACATTACTAAATTAGAAACAAGGAATTTTTATATGTTACAAAGCTACCAGGGTACATAAAACAATGAAAAATTACCCCATTGTGGTATGCCTTAAGAGACAAATGTCAATGTATTTCTATGTGAGCATCCACCAACCATAAACAGCCAACAAGTATTGACTGAACATTCTTTACACATGTATGTGTGGGGGAGAGCTTGTTCAAATGTGTCCCATGGCTTTTCTGTGGGAACCTGTCTATGCATAGATGGCTGTTCCTCAACAAAGAGATGCAACAGCCCTCACCAAAGAGGGAAAAATACTAAGGCCACTATAAATCAATTTAAGTATGTCCTGAATTACATGGCTTTGAAAGTCTATCTGTTGTTAAATCATCTCTATTTATCCAAAAGCATAAGTTACGAAGACAGTGAAAACATTTATAAAGTATTTCAGAAGTGGAGACTTGGGAAACTAGGCTTTGATGACTCAGGACAGAAGGCGGAAAGAAAAATTCAAGAGAATTAGTATCTACTGGGACAGGCATCGATTATTCTGCATCAAAGTCAACAAACCTAATGGCTTTGAATGGCCTTAGATATTTCCCAAATTAGGCCAGTTCCTGCAGATGGATCATAACCTAGAGCTATGTCTTAGAGGTACCTCTTGATGACAATTATATTGTCCTTAGTGTAATTTATATTATTGAAATGTGTTTCTTTATTTTGGTTAACATCCCAACAACCAGAGATTGTGACACATGAAATAAAGCAATTAAGAAATCCATAATACAGATACACTTTGGTCTAGGTTGGGATAGGACAGAGAACGGAGGGAGGAAGGGGAAAAAGTAAAGGGAGGAGAGGTGGTATTCACTTTGCTTTTGTGCAGATGTTTTCAGATTCTGTACAATGGGTTGAAGATATTAGTTACATCCTCTATCCTAGTGTTGGAAACCTTCCATTTTGGGTATTCTGGGCCTCTGATGGCTTTTGCCTCTTAACCTGTGCTGAGCAGCAATAGTTCTAAATCCCGTCAATACCATATTCCTAAACCCACATAGATACCAGTGTGCTATCTCTCTTTACTTAGTAATAGTAAACCTCCCCAAATCTGAATTGGTCAAATGTTCTAAAGAGAGGGAAAAAGTTAAAACATTTCTAAATTGGATAATGACAGCTCCTTGCCAATTTTCCTACTGACTGTGCTAGTGAAATATGGCTGCCAACCTCAAAACTTATTATACCACAAACACAGTATCAGTGAAGAACTACACTGCAGAGTCCTGGCTTTAAGAAAAATTCTTTGTATGGAAATCATGGAAGCATTTTACTAAGAATACAGATACCCACAGTCAACAAAGAAAGAACAGGTCATGTGTCTGTTCTCTTCAGTTAAAAAAGTTAACTAAGTATAACAGAGACTGTTGGTTAATGTCCCAGCAGACATTCCCCACCCTTTTCCTAGTTCACACAATCCTAATTTGTTCAGGCATGACATTCAGGAACACAGAACCCTCTCACAGCCCTGGAGATAAAAGTAGAATATGTCCAGGCAAATAATGTTAATCTCACTCCCTTTTGTTGGTGATTGGTTTAGGGATGGGCATGTGATCTATTTTGGATATGCTTGTGTTCTATTTCCTGCCAATGAGATGTGACAGGAAATCTGCTGGGGGTGAGAGAGGCTGTTAGATTTTGTCCCTGGGGTGGGTGTGTGTAGAGAGAGACACGGAGAGACAGAGACAGACTTGGGGAACACAGTAGCCCATTTAACAGTTTTATCTTTGTTGGACGTCAGTACAGTGTTTCGTGCTACTGAGATCATACTGAGATCACATTTCAAATGCAAGAGGAACGCTGAGAAAATCAGTGATAATTTGATGAGTTTTAATAAATTTATACAGTTGTGTAACTATCACCATAATCCAGTTGTAGAACACCTCTACCATGCAGCTATGCTGTTTTATGTGTAAGGCATCATACATAGAATTATCTGGAAAGTACCACTGTTAGAGAAAAAGAGGAGATACTGGTGCCAAGGATTGCTGCAGCATGTATCGCCCCTCTTTTCATCCCCAGAGCCTGATACAGAGCTCCCTCTCAGTGTTTCTTAATGATCTCCAAGTGACCACTACAAAGTCGAGGAACACTTGGAGGGGCCACAAGGAGGAGGAGGAGGAGAGGACTGTGGGCCAGAAGGCAGGATACTTGGGACTAGGTTGGATTTCCAGCTGGGCCTTCCCAAGCACATGACCTGAGACAATCACACTATAGCTCTGTATGACCTCAGTGTCCTCAGGTGTAAAATCAGGGGCCAGCCAAGGAGGGGTGATAAGAGGGTCTAGTTAACTTCAACAGGACACTCAGCAAATTTCAATGCATTTCAGAGCTCAAATATAAAGCAACTAAAACAGAGCTGTTCTGGTTGGGGAGTAGGGCTGTCCTATCTCCCACCCAGGTCCCCAAAGACATGTCAGTGAAGCTCTGGGGGCTCCAAGGAGCACACTGGGCTAGACCTGAGTTCCTGGCAGCTCTGACTTTAAGCTGTGACTTTTCATGACTCTAATCACAGGCACTATCACCCAGAACTCCTGACCAAATCCAGCAACCATTAGCTCCACACACTTTATTACGATATACTTTAAAATAGGAATTTATTTTTACTGATGAGGCATTTGAGCCTGAATTCAGTAGTATTAGAAAATAAAAAGATTTCTGGATAAAGAAAATGTGGTACATATATACCATGGAATACTATGCAGTCATAAAAAGGAATGAGATCGTGTCCTTTGCAGGGACATGGATAAAGCTGGAAGCCATCATCCTCAGCAGACTGACACAGGGACAGAAACCCAAGCACCTCATGTTCTCACTCATAAGTGGGAGTTGAACATAAAGAACGCATGGGCACAGAGAGGGGGAACAACATATACCAGGGCCTGTGGGGAGGCAGGGGGTGAAGGAAGGAAATTTAGAGGATGGGTCAATAGGTGTAGCAAACCACCATGGCACACATATACCTGTGTAACAAATCTGCACATTCAGCACATGTATCCCCCCCACACCATTTTTAAGAAGAAATAAAGAAAAAAATAGTATGTTGCTTTGGATGTATCAATAGCTTTAAGATACTCAAAACTGTTATCTGCAAAAAAATTAACTCTGAGTCTGTGATTTCAGTGTTAAAGTATATGGAACAAAGATGTTCCTGACTTCCACTTAAATATTTATTGAGCTACTACCATAAAAAGATATTGCCAATTTGGGGGACTGTGATATACAAGTAAGCCCAACCACCCCCTCCCGTCCCTGCATGGAAGTGACTACCTAATTCCTAGAGAAAGGCAAGGGCAGGATAATGGCAGGAAGAAAAGACAAACCCATGTGTACACAAAAACTCACAATGATAGCATATTGTTATGATTCAGAGAGAGGCAAGATTACATTCAGGAGAGAGTTCTCAAAAGAGCAAGCATTTGATATAGCTTAAAAGAAGGGTGTAATTCCAGGTCCTTTGGACATGGGAAGATTATAAATTTTAAATGAGTATTGGACAGAGTTGGAGAAGAAGGGAATGAAATTAATTTTGGGAGGCAGGCATTTTCCATCCATTCATCAATTGGATGGATTTAATTAGAGTTAAAACAGGAATGAATAGACACACACATACACACACACAGAAATAAAGCACAATGTATCCAGCAATTTGAGATGATTTTGTCTTTTTTATTTAGAAAGGTTAAAAATGACTAATGAATTAGCATAAGACTGAAATTCTTAATCAGTTAAGTCTTTTTTTTTTGTCTTAGAATCCTTTAAGAACCTGATAAAAAGCAATGACTCTTTCCAGAAAAAAAAAAAAAAAACCCACAACACAACAAACTATACACACCCACAACACAACAAACCATACACACACACACTCAAATGTCCGGAGAAAATGTGTACAATATCAGAAGGTTTGAGGACCCCAAAGCTGTTAGTTACCTAGTTCCCACATCAAGAGCCCTTGTACCAATTACTGTCTTTCAAATTTTAAGAAGTTCACGCTATTAAAATCACCAAGAAGTCCAGTCATGATTCACACCCTCCCCAAAAAACATTATTTCAATCTCTAAACTTTTAGAAATTTACATAATATTAAAAACAGACTGTTAATGGAATTGAACTCACATGCCCACAGCACATGACTGCCTGCAGCTAGTTTTATAATCTATTCAACAAAAAACAAACCAACTTCAAACAAACAAGCAAAAATTCTCAGCTTAAAAAAAAATAAAAGCAGAACCAACAGAATAAACATATCAGAAAGCTGAACATATACACAGAAGGAAATAACATTAAATCCAGGACAACTCTCTGGGCTTAGTTTTAGGGTATAAAGATCAAAACCCCATGTGTCATGTGCAGATCCTGATAGGAAGGTTTCCCAAGCTTTAAACAGCATTTGGAAAGTACAAGGTCACACCCAGAACTGGAATTTTCCTTTCCCTTGGGATACTTCAACAAAAGTATCAGGCTCAAGGATACCAACATCATAATCAAAAATTCTCTTGTTCAACTGACAAATCTTATCTCAGACACTACTGGTTGGTAATCCCTCATTCAGAACACCTGGGGACAGGATTACTCAGATTTTAGAAAGGAAATATACTGCATATACCACGTAATATGTAACATCCTCAGCTGGGGACTGGGGCTGCACCTAACCATTAAAAGTCTGCAGTAAATGGATGACTGGTCACTCCAAGTGGGAAACGTAAATACTATGAATATATATAAATATATATATATGTCAGTCCAGAACAAGTTTTATCACCCAAAGAGCAATAAAACATTTTAGTTTTCAGAGCTTTTTGTATTTTTAGAATTGCACATAAGGGTGTGGACTTCTATTATGCTAATGGGAAAGAGAAATTAAGGTAAATAAGACACTATCTGCTTGAGGAGCTTATAATCAAGTAGCAGAAATGGGCATGCATACATACAGCATTGACCAGACAGCAGTGAAGAGAGGATGAAAGCCATGCATTCGGCTTAAAGTGTCAAGAGTATCACAAATGGGACAATCACTTCCCAAACAAGAGACTCAGGATCTTGTCGTAGAGTAAGAAAATGGCAGTGGGCTTTGTACAATGTTCTAGAACACTGACCAGAGGAGTAGGACTGGAGTGTGTTCCCCAATCATCCCTGATAAGAATTTTGTGGGGTACCTGTTCATTCTATGATCTTCCCAGATCTCTTCCCTGTGGATCTGAATCTTCAGATCTGAGGTTGGGCCAGGAATCTATTTACTAAACAAACACTCTGGTGATTCTCATCAGGGAAGTTTTAAAAACCTTAGTCTGGCCAGGCACAGTGGCTCCTGCCTATAAACCCAGTACTTTAGGATGCCAAGGCAGGCAGATCACGAGGTCAGGAGTTTGAGATCAGCCTGGCCAACATAGTGAAACCCCATGTCTACTAAAAATACAAAAATTAGCCGGGTGTGGTGGTGGGTGCTTGTAGTTCCAGCTACTAGGGAGGCTGAGGCAGAAGAATCACTTGAACCTGGGAGGTAGAGGTTGCACTCAGCCAAGATTGTGCCACTGCACTCCAGCTTAGGTGACAGAGCAAAACACCGTCTCGGGGGAAAAAAAAAAAAAAAAAAACATAGTCTAGGTTAGTGGTTCTCAAGTGCCAGGTGGAGGGCTTGTAAAAACAGATCAACTGGGCCCTACCTCCAGGGTTTCTGATTCTGTAGGGCTGGGATTTGCATTTCTAACAAGTTCCTAGGTGATGCTCCTGCTGCTGCTTGTTCTGGGACCATGCTGTGAAAACCACTGGTCTAGTAGTACTAGCAAATGTTTAATTCTAGGAAGGAGTAAGACAGTTGTGGGGACCTGGAGGGTGGACCAGTATGGTGATAGCACTGGGGGTGGGTGTGTCGTATGCTAGATTTAGATGGGAACTCCAGTTCTGGGTCAGATTCTGAGGATCTGGGGCTAGTGAGGAGTAGTGAAATACATACTAGGCTTGTCATCTATTTAGTAAATAACAACTGAGTGTCTACTGCGTGCCAGGCAACAGGGATGCCACAATTCCTATTCGTGGGGCTTACTACAGTCTATACCAGCAGTTTGAAACTAGGGCTTCCCAGGAAACATTTGCAATTCCTGGAGACAATTTTGCTTATTAGAACTTGGCAGGGAATGGGGGTTGAGTGCCACTGGCATCTAGTAGGTAGAGGCCAGGGATGCTGCTAAACATTCTACAATGAACACAGAACAACGCTCACCAACAGAGAATGATCAAGACCAAACGTCAATACTGCCAAGGTGAAGAAGCCCTGGTCTACATTTAAATTTAGAAAGGGAAATGAAACACGATGTATCCATCAGTATGTCTGTCAACGCCAATCCAGCGCCTTGCTTTATGGAGAAGCTGACCATAACTCCAAACCACCACCTTCAGTCTCAGACACTGTTGGGAATTTGACTTTCAAATTATTTCACAAGTATTAATTATGACACAGTTTACTCTCTTCTAAAAAGAGAAGTACATTTTAAAAAGAAGAAATGAAAATCTGACAAGCAAAGCCCTTCTGGTCTCTACAATAGAGCAGGGGCTAGATCACTACTCCTCTCAATGGTACAATCTTCTGCTAAGATGAGAAGAAGCTCCTTGGAGAGTCTTCTGGAGAAAGAAAACCTACCAGGAAAACACAAAGGGAGATAACCTTTTTCTCCAAGACAACTGTATTTGAAATGCAGATCTCAAGCCACAAGGGTAGGTTGGGCACCCCCGAGAAGGCTTCCACTTTGAATCCAGACAGCGATGTCTGTGTTGGGGGGCAAGTGATTAAAGGTGCTTCTTAGGAAGAGGTAGGTACTGCTGGGACTTCAAGTGTGAGGGGTTTCAGTACCCGGCAGCCATGGGAGGCACTAAAGGAGTGAATATGAAAGATGCTGCAAACTGGATGTGCCCAAATCCTCAGGCCCAAGAATGAGTGAGTTTGGGTGAGGATATGTGAGCAAAAACACTCAGGCTGAAAAAATAGAATCAAATAGTTCCTGGTTATATATTATGAGGCTGAGGAAAACCCAACACAAGAGAGTTAACCTTTATGTTTTTTTTTGTTTTGTTTTTTTTTTTCCTATTTAAACATATGGTGAGAAAGCAAAAATGAGCCAGATTGAGTAGGTTGCAATCTGCCCAGCCATTATTGAGGCTGGGATAACAGACACAGATAAGGCCACCTGTAAAGTAATCAGGAAACAGTGTTTCTCCCAAGCATATGCAGTAGCTGCAAACTGTCCTCAACAATCCCCTTCTCTGAGTGCTCCTACTTTCTCACTCCCTGACAAAGTCTGTGATTTTAGAGACAAACTACCAGAAACCTGGTTTTTAAAAAAATTGTATCAGGTAGAATGAAACATTCCACTCTTGCCTGAAGGAACTAAGTCACTTGATCCAGAGAAGCAGTCTTTATTTCCAGCCCAAGTGCAGTACCTCACATAAGGAGTTTCTGGACACAGCACTGCACATTTATCTTCACTTGGTAGCTGCCAAAGAAACAGCACCTGAATCCACCTCACAGTCAAGACCTGATGCTGACCCCTTGCCACACAGGCCTGCTTTGCACTGACCCTATCAAAACACCATTTTATTTACATTTCACTAATTTCTACCCCTTCTCAAAATCTGTAAAGACTATTTTTTTTCTTTTGCTTGGTGTGACATCCACATGTCCCCTGGTGTGCAGTCTCCCTGGTCGCAATGAGCCAATAAACCTGAATTCATCAGACTACAGGCTTGTCCCTGGTGGTCGTGAGGCAGAATAGGGTCTGGAGGCAGGGAACCTAAGGCTAATTCACACTAACTTCCTAGAACTAAATCAAAAGGAAAGCCCCAACTTTCCACACCCAAGTAACAAAAGGACCAGAGGCAAATACCCCCCCTTTTCTGCATGGCAGATGGAAAAATGAAATTATTTCTGATTAGTTGCTTTCTGCAACCAGTCAGATGTTGGCATAGTAGTGTAACTTTGTAACTTCACTTCAACCAATCAGACTAACTATGGGCCACCAATCAAACTTTTCTGCAACCAATCAGACTGACTGTGGGCCACTATTTCATTTACATAGGGTGTGTACCAAGTAACCAATGGGAAATCTCTAGAGGGTATTTAAACCCCAGAAAATTTTGTAACAGGGCTCTTGAGCCCCTATACTGGGGCCTGCTCCGACCATGTGGAGTGTACTTTCATTTTCAATAAATTTCTGCTTTGGTTGCTTCATTCTTTCCTTGCTTTGTTTGTGCATTTTGTCCAATTCTTTGCTCAAGACGCCAAGGACCTGGACACCCTCCACCGGTAACAGTCTTAGGCTGATTGGGAGAGCAGTGGCTGGTAAGAAGAGAGGGTCTGGCAAGTCCCAAGGAACACCAGCAAGCTAAGGAACATGGGCAACCACTGCTAACCACTCAGACCCCAGAACGAGCTCAAGAGTCTTACAGGAACAAAGGTGTCTTTTTTCTTTTTCTTTTAACAGTAAATGGAACTGCCTCCCTAGCAGAGAGCTCTGTAAGCTGGTGTTCTATATGTGCTTTTGAAGGAGGTTCCTTACCATTGTGTTTCAAGTTTCATTATATGTGGTTTCCATATACACCTTTAAAAGCTAAATCTACCTGCTTCTGTAGACATGCCTTATGTGCTGTTTTCATACAGTGAATGGAACTGTTTTCCAAGCAGAAAACTTTGCAAGCAAGTGTTTCAAACATGCTTTTGAGAGATGTCTCTAGCATTGCATCTCATTGTGCGTGAGGGGTTTATATATACGTGTTTTAGAGCTAAATCTAAGCATACTTTTTAAGAGAAACATTATGTGCTGTTTTCTTATAGTGAATGGAACTGTTTTCCATGCAGAGGGCTCTTAAAGCAGGTGCTTGAAACATACTTTTGAAAGACGTTTCTTACCATCGTGTTTAAGGTCTCATTGTGAGGGGCTTACATATACATGTATATATACACTTGGCAAAGGAGACCAATGGTTAATAGCTTTTTAATTTTTATAAATTTTTTGAGATAGGGTCTCACTCTGTCACCCAAACTGCAGTGCACGATCGTGGTGCTCACCACAGCCTTGACCTCCAGGGCTCAAGTGATCCTCCTGCCTCAGCCTCCCAAGTAGCTGGGACCACAGGCATTGCCACCATGCCTACTTTTTTCTATTTTTGTAGTTGTTGCCCAGGCTGGCCTGAAGCTCCTGAGCTCAAAAGATCCTCCTGCCTCTGCCCCCATGAAGTGCTAGGATTACAAGCATGAGCCACCATGCATAGTGCTAATAGCTTTTAGAAGACTGTCCAATCTAGAGCCTGACAAATAATAAATCATTTATACTTCTCCATTTGCTCAACCACCACTTTTTAGGTGCCCACTGAATCCATGGCACTTTTCTAGGCTGTGTGGTGGGGATATCAAGTAGAAGATACAGCCTCAACCTAAAAGGAACAATGATCTGACAAGAGCAAAGAGGTACCATTTGTCACCATCACAGATGACAACTCCTAAGAAGCAAGTCAGTGAACAAAGGGATTGCAAAGGTGGTATGAGTGTCCAGTTAGGAAGTGAGATGAGGTTTAGCAGGGAAAACAGCCTTTGTCCTGCAGTCATAATTTATGCAGAAGCCTGATCTGCCCTTGTACAAATTCTGTCAAGGATTTTTCTCCCCAACCCACCAGTTCAACTCATCTTCTGAATCTATAAGACTAAACTATTTGTTCAGAAAAATATTCAATAGTCCTTTCTTTGGGCTGTTTTTCTATCCTAGGAGGCCACAAATCTGCATCAATTATAATAAGAAAGAGGGAAACTCCAGATGTGGCAAGCTGGAGGAACCTCAGGGCACTTCATTATGAATATTTAGATGGTATTCCTCTTGTTATGAAAATTATGCCAATCTGTTCCCCAGCATGAGTTTCCGATGAATTTCAATGTCATAAAAGCTTTTCTTTTGAGGGGGTAGGGATGATAATGTTAATTGTTTAAATAAATCCTGATCAGATGAGTTGCACTTTCACTCAGAAAATACCAACTCATATGAACATTTTTTTAAATCATCACAATTCTTAACCCTGATGTGAGCTAAGGAGACAGACATCTGTGCAGGAAGGAGTTACCCTCTTCTGCACTGCTGGGCAATTTTTGTCATAGATTTGTCTTCTGGCCAGAAGGTAGAGGGAAGGAGGTTGCTCATTTCTAATATGTAGTTGCTCAGTTACTCTGTGGCCTGTGACCTAAACATAGGTATCACATCAAAATCCTGAAGCAGGGAAATGATTCAAGTGAAAGGGGCTTTTTAGGGGGCTTCTTAGTGGCTGGGGTGGTACTAAGTGGAAATCATGGAAGAACAATTACCCCAGAATTTGCTCTTGACAACCAGAGACAGTGTGTGGGGTGAAACTGCAGAACATATATGTATGTATGTATGTATGTGTGTATTTATTTATTTATTTATTTATTTATTTTAAGACAGGGTGTCACTCTGTTGCCCTACCAGAGTGCAGTGGTGTGACCTCAGTACAATCACTGCAGCTTCAACCCCCCCGGGCTCGAGTAATCCTCCCATCTCAGCCTTCTGAAAAGCTGGAGCTACAGGTACACACCACTGTGCCCAGCTAGGGGTTTTGCCATGTTGCCCAGGCTGGTCTCAAACTCCTGGGCTCAAGTGATCCACCTGCCTCAGCCTCCTAAAGTTTTGAGACTACAGCTGTGAGCCACTGCACCCAGACCAACTGCAGAAATTCTTATCCGGATGTCTATGAAAAGAGTCTGTCAATAAATATCCCTCAAGGCTTCAGTGACAGTAGTAATTCCCCTTCCTGATTTGCTACCATTTACAGGCATATTAACATCTATACCCAAAGACATCTTTCTCATGTTCCTACTAAATTGTTCACATTTTCCTTTTGGCTCTTCCATCAGCTGCTTAATTTTCTGAATGCAGAAGCCTTCCCCTCTTTCAGAACTGAATGAGAGGATGAAGATCCTGGGATAAACCCTGGGGTTTTCTCTAGTATAACCCTCTGACTTCACAGTCAACGCAGATGATGAAGAGGAAGGCCAGAGGAATAAAATCATTTGCCCAAGTTCACATGGCTAGCTAATAACAGAGCTGGTCTTAGAATATGGGCTTCCTGACTCTCAGCCAAAACATAACACCCAGCCCCTGTAAACCCACTCTTATGAGTAACCCATCCCCCACCATGCTGCTCCTAGAGGGCCAGGTATGTGGATGTAGTTAATAGACGCTTTCAGAACTGAACAAGGCTTGGGCTGGAGCCAGGATTCTCCCACGTGCTTAGAAGAGCTAAGCATTTGGAACTGTGTTTGTTTTCAAGCACAGTAAGCCCCTCTTGGACCCCAGAATTACTCTAAAACTATACTGTCCATAAAGAGTAGACGGATGGTTATCAGAGGCTGGGAAGAGTAGTTAGGGGCTGGGGGATAGGTGGAGATGGTTAATGGATCCAAAAAAATAGTATGAATAAGACCTACTATTTAATAGCACAAGAGGGTGACTACAGTCAATAATAACTTAATCGTACATTTTAAAATACAGAGTATAATTGGATTGTTTGTAACTCAAAGGATAAATGCTTTAGGGGATGGATACCCCATTCTCCATGACGTCATCATTACACATTGCATGCCTGTATCAAAACATCTCATGTACTCCATAAATATATACACCTACTATATGTAACCACAAAAATGTTTTTTCAAAAGAAAATACTAAAAAAAATAAAATTACACTTTCCAGTATGGTTGCCACTAGGCACACATGACTACTGAGTACTTGAAATGTGGCTACTCCAAATTGAGATATACTACACCTGTGAAATACATATGGGATTGTGAAGACTTCACATGAAGAGAGCAATGAAAATACCTCATTTAACAATTTTATGTAGATTACATGTAGAGATGATAATATTTGGATATATTCAGTTAAAATACATTAAAATTAAGTCCAATTGTTTTTCCTTTTTTTTTTTTTTAACATGGCTCCTGGAAAATTTAGGATTACATATATGGCTCATACATGATATTTTATTGGCTAGCACTGTTCTAGTTAACCCCTCTCATTCATTCACCTAATCCTTTCAAAAAGTCTTGAGCCTCCTGCCTGCAGACATGCAGTGGTATCTAGAGCTATTCAAGCAGAGGTGTGTTGAAGATGCCGGTGGGAAGTAAAGGGTAAGTAATATTGATCACGTGGTTAGGCCTCTCTGACCTGAAGGCTCATGAATCCCTAAAGCACTTAAATTGCACTCTCTAAAATCTTTCAGCCACCTTAACTGTGCAAAATGCTTTCATTATATATGGATAAACCCTAGCTCTGTACATGAGTGAGATACATATAGTAGGAGAGAACCACGTTCTGTAATAAGGGAAAAGGAAAAAAAAAAAAACAAGAGTTATGGATCTAACTTATGCCCACCCTAATGATGGGGACTGAATGAAACACAATTGTGTAGATTTTTCTGATGTGTTTGCAAAAACTATCCAGGTTATATATGGATTTCTAAAAAACATTTCTGTTATTCTGAAGTCCCTAAATGCTTTTAAATGTGAAATAGATAACTAAGGAAACTCACTTTTTGTCCTGCTGTCCATTTCTGTTTTCGACGAGTCTGGAGTTGCTGTAGTTGCAGGTAACTTCTTCCCAATAGTCTAAGGGGAAAAACAGATTTTACTTGTCAAGATAATTGTTTACATTAAGCACAGGAATAAGATCCAGATCATAATGACAAAATGCTCAAAATTGGTTTAAAAAGCCACACTCTTTGGTTTATGCCCTGCTTTGTGTACTGGCTGCCACCCTTTAATAGGTTTGATCCTCAATGACAAACAAGAGAAAACTAGGTTAAAAAGGCCTTTATCCTTGTAGGCACTCAGTAGCTTTTATTCTCTTTCTTCCTTGATGCTCTTATAAAAGGTTGACTATTTTTAGTAAAGAAAATAGGCATAGTTCCCTTCATTTTATAAGAAGCTGACTCGATCTATGGAGGTACAATAGTCGGCCCAATGGAGATGCTAAAAAGTCACTGCAAGTGGGAAGAATGGAAGTAGAAGGGAAGAAATCAAAAGGAAGGGATACAGGAATGGAGGCCCAGGAGGGCAGGATGGGCAGGCAGGTGGATGGACAGGCAGAAGCCAGGATGTCCAGCACAGTGTACCCTAGTGCATCTCTGTCTAGCCATCTAGAATTCCACCTGCCTCCCAGAGAACGGGGAGATACTCTCACATCCTCTAGGCAAATCTACCTGCCTGCCCCAAAGGAAAAACAAGTCCACCAAGAAGGTCTTTTCTCTACAGTCTTTTAAGCCTCCAGGACTTGGAAAAAATCCAGTGTCTCAGACCCTATGCTTCTAGTGACTAGTTTATAAAAAGAAAGATTATAAGTTTCAGTTCATTTCATTTCCTTCATTTGTGGCTAATTCTATTATCATTATTTATGAACCATCCATAGAGAAGACTGGATCTTATCTCTGCCTAAAGATGTTCCTGAAAACGCAGGCAACTTAGCAGCTCAAAAACAAAGAAGCACACAAACCCAATAGTTCCCAAGGCGAGGTCTGTTCCCACTCTTCCCCTTTGCTACCACACATGTGTGATCATGATTAATGCCTGAGGGAAAATGTCTATTGATACCAGGGCAACAGCTGTCACAACCACATAGCTGGGGAAATTGACCTCCCCCCAACAATGAAGTGTTTCGCCAGTGAGAATTTCACCCACTGGGAAAACCAAACATCTCTGGCCCTTGAACACATGAAAAGGAATGAACTGCATAATTCAAAAACTGGCATGGTGGAATTTTTCTTCAAATAAAACTGATTCACTAGTTTTTAATTTGAAAAAGTTCTTCATGCTTCAAGTGTTGAACCTAACATTAAATATGAATAAATCATAGAAAGAGGATAAATCAAATCCTCAGCCCTTCATGAATTTTTAAAAACATTTGTGACAGAAAGCCTTTACATTTTACATGGTGACATTTTTATTTAATGCCGCAGGGCCTTCTATATTGGATAAAAAATGAAACCCAAAATAATATGCCACCTCTAAACTGCCGCTAAGAACTCAAACTAATAACATTTTATGATTCCAGGGGAACATCAGGGATGAAAAAAGCTTGATGTTATTCTGGCATCAGGTCAAATCTGATGAAAAACTGTTCTTAGAATTATTTTGAAAAATCAGGTATTGATAGTAAAAATAACAGCTCTCAAAGTGTTCATTTCATTCACATTCCTGTTCACACTTCCAGCAGCAACCCTGCCAATATATTTGTTTTTCCCGTTCTGGAGCTGGAATAAAGCATTACTATTGTTAACACATTAGGAAGAGGAAAACAAAAACAACCAGTGCTTCTGCTATCAGTGAACAAAGAATTCAGGAAAGGCAATAGTAAACACTGTCCCCCACTCCTGACTTTGTTTGCTTTCCTGAAATAAAAGGACACATGTAACAGTTTGAGCATTAAACCAGATGCCTTCCTTTAGAGAAACCTTCAACAGGCTGCCCATTTTTTATAACTTCCCCTTCTTTGGTAACAAAAGAAAGTATTGCCTGTTATCTTTGATATCCTGGCTTGCCAAAAAGTCCAATCTACCAGACATCACCCAAGACCACCAGTTCAATGCACTTACTTTGGTACAGAAGGACACAAAAAAGCAAAGCTCACTGTGGCTTGTTTCCTTCCTATTTCAGAAAACACAGCACATTGGCCTCTGCATGGATCCCAGCAACAGGGGTGATGATGAAGCTGATATTATCCTCATCTTCTGGGAAGTGCTGGCCCTCAAATCTTCTCTTCTCCTTCATGGGCCAGGATTAAAAGTCTAGAACGGCAGAGTTTCTCCCCATCTCAGCCTGTTCCTACCGGTGCTCCGGAGATGGGAATTGGCCCTGTGTTTCTCTTGTCTCTAGAACCTAGACCTAGAGAAGTGTGGTCCCTGCATGAGCAACACCTGAGAACTTGTTAGTAAAGCAATTTCCCAGGCCCCGCCCCAAGCTTTCTCAATCAGAAAGTCGGGGGATAGTTCCCAGCAGTCTCTCAGAACACACCCTCTGTGGGATTCTGGTGCACATTCACATTTGGGAACCACTGACCTAGATGTGGGAGGGAGTACATTAGTATTAATCTAATGCCTTTTCTTGGATTAAAGACTGAGGGACCTATTCTCATAACTAGATAAATTATAAAACATCTTTTTCACTCTTCTTCCTTCCTTCTCCCTCTCCTTTCCCACCAAACACATCTACCTTCTCTATTCTCACTGGTCTAAGAACTTGTCATTGCTACTACATGACTCAGTTCAGAGAGGAACTTGAGTACATTAGATTAGACAATGTGACAACATCACTGAGGGAAACATGGGGGAAGATAGTTGGCCACTGTAGGGGTGGCTAGGTGGAAGGAAGGAGGAGGACAGAAGGAAAAAGAAAGAGGGAAGTAAGGAAGGAAAAGGAGGGAAAGGAGGAGGAGAGAAGGAAGGAAAAGGAAGGAAGGGGAGAAGAAAAGAGAAAGAGGGAGGGAGGGAAGAGAGGAAGAAGACAGGGAAGGAAGGAGGCAGGGAAAGGAGCAGGAAAGGAGGCAAGGAGGCAGGGAGGCAGGGAGGCAGGGAGGCAGGGAGGCAGGAAGGCAGGAAGGCAGGAAGGCAGGAAGGCAGGAAGGAAACAAAACGTGGCTTAGCCTCTCTGGGCTCAGACTGCCCGGAAGGCTAAGCAGGCAGACTCCCATGACTGTGTGAGCCTTCAGAGAGGGCAAAACCCTGTTTCTCCTCAGTGTTTCCCTTTACTGGCATTTTAGGTGAGGTGTTTCTTCATTGTAGAAGACTGGCTCACACATTAAAGGACATTTGGCAACCCTTGCCACTACCCACTCAAAGTCTATAGTGCCCCCTGAGTCACTGCATGTACCCTGAACACCAAGCACCTTTCCAGACACGCCTGGTTGAAAACCTTTAGGCCCTGCCCTTCCCTATATACAAGAACAAAGACAAAGGGGGGTGAATTATTGTTTTCCCATCAGCCTTCCAGCTCCCTCTACCTCTGAAAACATCTTTGGTCAATTGGGCTTAAAATGAATAGAATCCCAAATTTCAAAGGGCATGCCTCATGAACACAATGTCTAGCTCCAGTACACAGGTATGTCATGGATAACTGAAGGTCAGCTACACTGTAGGGCTAAGTGGATAGAACAATCAGGGATCACATCCATACATCTCTCCTCCACCTAGCAGGCAGCGAAGAGGGATGTTAGGCTTGCAGTGGCTGGAGAGGAGGATACGGGATCTCCCCTTTGGCCTCTTCCACAGAGTTCTTGCTCCCCTGGGTGCCTTAAGGAAGGTGGATTGTACACGACAAACACCAGCCATACCCTTAGGGGCTGCGTTGACATGCTCAGGACACAGCACATTCACCTCCTAAGGGACCTGCAAACAGACCCATTTTGCCATATGACTTTGGATGGAACAGACTCTCAGGTTCCGCTCCCTAATTTGGCCCATTATTTTCTCTTTCTTCTATGAGGCAACTAAAGACTTCCCAGTACACACACCCACATTAGTCAGATCTGCTTGGTCTGGGAAAGGATGTGCATATGGTTGAATGGATAGAGCTATATCTATATTGCTATGGATCTATTTCTACACATGGTAATTACCAGGCTGTTGTCAACTTTTGTCTCTCTTGCCACATCCCTAACTCCATTTAAAACCTAACTTTAAAAAATCAGTAATTCACAAAGTTCATTCCTTTGAATATTTAATAACATAACTACCTCTCCCTTTCGCTCTCTTGCCAAAAGCACTAAATAAACATTTTGGGATTTTTTGTGTACAGTGGGAGTATCATATGTACTCCTAGCTGTACAAAATCCAGTGGTACAGCATCAAGACAGATACCACCATATGATTTCAGTTAGTGAACAACTAATTTTTTGTCTTTTCTCTGCCAAAATGAAGAAACTAATGCTTACAGGAAAGGCAATCACTGGATTGGAGTCCAGGGGAATCTAGTTCCCAAATGACTAATGTATCTGTTTCTCTTTGTGACTGTAGAATGTGAGACCAAGATCCTGCTCAAATCAAGAATATAAAATCCCTTCTCCTACTTTATTCCAATTCACATGCAAACACCGAGCTTCCAATTATAGGACAATGCTAAGGAGAATAAAGTTTAAGCCACATCTCTGAAAATCTCCTCTCCAAGAATACCACATACAACTCTCGTATCACAAAGGCAGCCAGGTTCAATGGGTAGTAGGAGGAGACAGAGAGAGCTCCCTGCATTCTAGCAGATGATGAAGCTCCCCTGTCCAGAGGCCTCGCTTTCTGGCAGCTATTATAAAAGAGGATGGTGGTCTGAGAAGCTATCCACACAGAATACTCAAATACTCACTGTATTAGTCCATTCTCATGCTGCTAGTAAACATATACCTGAGAATGGGTAGTTAATAAAGGAAAGAGGTTTAATTGACAATCACAGTTCAGCATGGCTGGGGAGGCCTCATCAAACTTACAATCGCAGCAGAAAGGGAAGCAAACATGTCCTTCTTCACATGGCAGGAGGAAGGAGAAGAATGAGTGAAGTGGGGAAAAGCCCCTACTAAAACCATCAGATCTCGTGAGAACTCACTCACTATCATGAGAACAACATGGGGGGACTGCCCCATAATCTAATCACTTCCCACAAGGTCCCTTCCCCAACACATGGGAATTATAATTCAGATTACAATTCAAGATGAGATCTGGGTGGGGACACAGAGCCAGGCCATTTCATTCACACAAAGCCAAACACAAGAGATGACTTTTCAAACAAGATAAAGATGACTCTTTGATGGCATTCCTTTTACAACACTGGTATCTGACAGTGTTCCTTCCCTTTCTGTTCAGAACAGATTTATTAAGTGCCCATTCAGTGTGAGGCAGGAAAGCAGAAAAAAAGACAGGAGAATGGTGAACATCAAAGCAAACACTGAAACTGCAGTTGTGGGGTTGGTTCTCCAGAATGGTGTGCTGAGGTGTGCCCAACCATTCCACATGGTTATCCCAAATCCTGCTCATATATGGGATATGGAGAGCTACAGGACACAGTGACAGGAGGAGGGATAAAACAGTTATTTATATATGACCATATCTGTAACTTTTCAGTTCTTTTTACCATAATTCAGAAAGACGCCTAAACTATTAAAACTCACTGTAAACTTTTTATATTTATTTTTCCATGCCCCCTTCATGAATACCTATGACAGATGGCATTATGAAAAGACTTCTTGGCTCTCAGCGAGGAGTGGTAGGCGCAGAGCAGAAGCCCTCTGAGCCAGCTCAAGTCAGAGCCAGAAAATAACTAGCACAAAGGAGTGTCCTTACAATGGGATGCCTTGTGTGCTTCCAGAAGCCTTTTCTGCTCCCGAGGAAATTTACATTAGAAACTATCATCTTGTCCACATTTGGTAGGCCCAGCTTAAACTATTTGATAACAATAGAAGATACGCCAGAGTAAAACATAACTCAAAATTCTAAAAATAAAAAGCATGGTCCATTAAAAGAAAAAAACTACACTTGTAGTTCCTTCCATTCCAGGGCTAGTGTTTACCTTTGTGACATCTCCCATACCGTTATGCCAATTCCAACTTCTCCAAAGGGGTGTACTTCCCAGTCTATTTTTAAACTTGGTTACAAGGAAAAATAAAATTTAAAAAGTAATTTTCTGATGATGAAATTGGGCTTAAGACTTAGAGCTACTCATATGATGTTTCTTTCCTTGGTTGGCTCAAAAAGTTAGAGAATTCAAATATATTAAACCTCTTTGCCAAATCACAGTTAAAGACCTTGTCGCATTCATAGCTGCTGTAAAAGCAGTTGTCAAGTATATCACACTTGCTGGGGGCAGTGGCTCACACCTGTAATCCCAAAACTTTGGGAAGCTGAGGTGAGAGGATCACTTGAGCCAAGGAGTTTGAGACCAGCGTGGGCAATATAGCAAGACCTTGTCTCTAAAGTCAGTCAGTCAATCAATCAATCAATGAAGTATATCACACTTAGCAGTTTACCTTTCTTACCCTTTTCCTTCAGAAGTAGTGCCCACCTTGAGAGCAGGAACTAAATGTTCATTTTTCTCTTATCCCTACAAAGTGAGAGATCAGTGAAGTGTTTGCTGAGTGGAGCAGGGAGTACTGGGATACCATTACCCATGCTTTGCCCTAGCATTAGCACCTACCACAATAGGCACACAGAGAGATGTCCTCCTTGACAAACTAGACAGCTTCTATACCTGCTAGATTAGAGCTCCACTGTTTCAATCATTGCCATGCACCAGCTCTTTCCGACCTGGTTATTGGTAACAGCACATTTGTCTGGGATATCTTCCTGGGTGTCTGTTGCCCTTGCCTTGCTCCCTCTTGCCCATCCCACCTCAACCCCCAACACACATCACCTGTCCTCCTATTAATTACTGGTTGCCATAAAGAAGAATCTAATCTCAGCTATGTTTCTGGTGAACATTTCTCTGCCTGACTTCCAAATACTCATGATACTAGTCTGCTGTCTCACATTCTCTCAAGTTCCATATCTATTATGATCAAAAGACTCTCACTTGGATAGATCATTATCACCCAGGTATGTGTACACACACACAAACACACCCCATTCTCTTATTCTGAAATCATTTTCCGAAGTGTCCCCTCCCTTCCTGACACAATCTCCAAAACACCTAACCCCATAATCTGATAAATTTGGCAAACACTGCATACTCGGTCTAATCAATTCATCATAGCATATTAAAGGCTATGAAAAGTCCTTCAGTTGCTGTTTAACTTTATCCTTAACTTTTATGTCAGTATATTCCAAATTTATCTGACCACAGAATTCTTACTTCTTGGGGCACCCATGAACACATCACAAGAATGAGTAGTCTATGGAATAGCTGAGTGAACATCATCATCTCCCCCTTCCTAAATTCTCTTGCCTATCCTGTCTCCTAAGGGTCATGACTTTAAATTCACCTCTTATTGCACCTTCTGATATCCAATCCATCACCAAGGCTGTGCTTTCAGATTTATCTCCTTCCTCTTTGATCCCAGTCTAGAGCCTTGTTACCATCATGGAGACTATTTCAATAATTTTTTTCTTTTTTTTTTGTTTTGAGACAGGGTCTTGCTCTGTCATTCAGACTGGAGTGCAGTGGCACAATCACTGCTCACTGTAGTAGCCTTGGACTCCTGGGCTCAAGTGATCCTCCCACCTCAGCCTCCCAAGTAGCTGGGACCACAGGTATGTACCACCATGCCTGGCTAATCTTGTTTCTCAGTAGAAACAAAGTCTCACTATGTTGCCCAGGCTGGTCTCAAACTCCTGGGCTCAAGCAATCCTCCTGCATTGGCCTCCCAAAGTGCCGGGATTACAGGCATGAGCCAACACACTAGCCTTTTCAATAATTTTCTAGACAAAGATCCTATCACCAGATTCCACCTGCTTCATTTGATCTCCCACAAGACTCAATTTTTAATCATCTTCCGCCATCACCCCTTACACACCCCTACACCAATGCAATCAGAATATATATTGCTTCTTAATAGCTGCTCATATAAATTCCCAAAGTTTGGAAGAAACTTCAGCATTTACTTCTAATTGCTGCTGCAACCTGCCATGTCTCCCAACAGCTATCTTTCTTTTGAGCTCTCAAGACTAATGAGAAACTTTCTCTGACTATAAAAACACCTGGTCCCATGTTAGATTCTTCTCTATTTGTTTGTCTTTCAGGGTTTACTCTTTCAATCTGTCCAAAAAAACTTTAGTATTTATCATTCTACTGAACAGATACAGATGAAGTCTGTTTTTACATTTGTATATTATACATACACACACACACACACACACACACACATACACACACACACAGAGGGACATGTGTGAATTTGTGTATACCAGCAGAATTTGAGCCAAATTCTATCATTTATCATGTAGTTTAACTTCTGTCAAAATCTGATCATTTGGTTCATTTGTTTGCTTCTTGAACACCTCTAGAGACCATGTTCTAAAAAACTGGAAAGAAGCATATGATAGTCACAGGAGGAGTAAGGCTCTCTTCATTGAAGGAAAATAACCCTGTGAAGGTTGAGTAGGGGCTTCTCATGATGGAGAAATGCAGTGTCAAAGACGGGATCAAAACCTACTTATGTGTTCAATTAAGTGGAGAAGGTACAGTCAGACAATATTAAAATCATGGAAGGCAGCCCTCTAAACATCTGACAGTATATAAAAATACTGTTTATATTTTACCCCCACTGTTCCCAAGAGAGGAGTCTGCATGCTCTTTTGTTGTAGGATCATCTTATTCACAGAAGATGAACGAGAGAGAGTAAATTTCCATTTCATATACCACATTAGCAAAACACAGTTCGCCATCATGCTTTAAAATACTATTTTCTGTTGTTATGAAGATAAAAGGAAATCATAAACATTCCTCCTACTAGAAGATTAGTTTTTTATCTTTTGATTAACGATGCCTTCCTTTTAGATATATTTTGAAAGTTTAAGATGGTGGGTAAGGGAGAGAGAAAGATGATATGGCTGGAATGAGTATCAGGGGACTGGTTGGGGTTTTATTTGTCCAGTGCTTTATCATGAAACACACTTATACACATGTGGACTAAGTCCTAATTTTCCTATAAAGTAGCTGTATGAATTCAACTGGCATACAAATATCCTTTCAGATCCAAAATATTGTATATTTTCAATCATGACATAATCCAGGCCTTTACCTGCAGATGACACCTCCTCTCCCAATATATTTGAATCCCATCTCACCTTTAAGATTGAACTAAGGTCCAGCTGGCTAAAAGTACCAGCTTTCAGGAACATGTGGGACATACAGACTGACACATATCCCACACTTGCTCATAACATTTCTATGTGTAAGAGATACCTGAGGTCAGAGCCACATTGTCTTCAGTTTTTCTTTATATCTCTAAAATGAAAGTTGGATTAAATCACTCATTCATTCATTACTTTATTCAGCATGAGCCTCAATCTAAGCCAGATACTGTATCTACAAAGATGAGATGAGCAGAGTCCTAGATCTTTAATGGGTTCCAAATTTAGCAGCAGAAGCACTATTAACAATAACAAAGTCATGGAATCAGCCTACGTCCTTATCGATAGTGGACTGGATAAAGAAAATGTGGTGCACATAGACCATGGAATACTACACAGCCATAAAAAAGAATGAAATCATGTCCTTTGCAGCAACATGTATGCAGCTGGAGTCCACAATCCTAAGCAAATTAACACAGAAACAGAAAAACAAATACCACATGTTCTCATTTATTACAGGAAGCTAAACAGTGGGTGCACAGGGACATAAAAATGGAAACAACAGACACTTGGGACTCCAAAAGTGGGGAGGAAGAGAGGGAGGAAAGGATTGAAAAACTATCTATTGGGTACTACGTTCACTATTTGGTCCATGGGTTCAACAGAAGCCCAACTCCAGCATTATGCAATATACCCATGTAACAAACCTGCACATGTACCCCTTGACCCTAAAATTTAAAAAGAAAATATAGTGGCAGAAACAGAATAATTAACAGAGCATCAAAGCACAAAGGGATAAGCACTACAATAAAGGCACCTATAGAACAAGAAAATAAAGAACTATTAACAAATGTTCATGGGAAAATAAGCCTCACAGCAATGGTGCAGCTTGCATTACATTCTAAAGGATGAGTAAAATTTTGCCAAGTAGAGAAGGGTAGAAAGGGTATTCTACCAAAAGAAAAGCAAGAGGCAAGGCAGGTATGTGTGCAGGGAATTGAGACTTCCCAGCAAAGCATCGGGCGTGTGGGGATTTCCGGTGGGAGTTGAAGGGAGGTGACTGGAGAGCTGCTTGGGCTCAGAGCCCAGTAAGGTAAGTTAGGGCCAATATTACAGTTTTTGCTTTGTCTTAAAGGCAACCAGTGGTCACAAAAACTAAGCAGAGGTATGGCCCAATCAAATCTGTGAATTTAAGACAGATGATCTGGTGGTACTGGGAGGAATGAAGAAGAAAAGCAAGGACATGCAAAAACCAATGAGACAATGGGGAGGTTGACACAATAATCCACCTAAGGCAGTGAAATTAAGGATGAAATTAAGGTTAGAGAGATACTTAGACTGCCTATCTAAAGGCAGTTCATAGTTCACAGTCACTACAGGGATAAATCAGTGATTGTGAATTGGTTTGAATATGATAGAAAAATTTCCAATTATATTAGGCCTTTGAGTCCACATATATGCATGCTACATAGTTACTGGGTGTCAATCAAGTGCAAAGAATAATACTAAGTTCAGACTCTGATTTAGAGAGTCAGAGAGACAGATATGGTGGCTCAGGGAAGCATCATGGAGAATCTACCTTAATAAGAATCACAGTGAAGGTGTCTCTCAGTGCTCTGATGCTGATGTCGAAACGTTTAGTGGAAATATTATGGGCCTGTAATCATTCTGAACAGTTAGCTTCCTGTTAAAACACCAATCAAGCTACCATTTGAGAACTAAAACATTTGTAAAAACATAGACACGTGAGAAACTCCTGACACATATAAAAAAACATCTCTCTAATCTGACAAATTTAAAGTAAACAGTTTAGTCAAATGTCTCCAAAAATGTCTTGAGCTGAAGACAAAAATGGGAAATATCTTTCCCCAGCAAAAATTTACAGAGGAGTTTTTCTGTCTTTCAGTCTAGGGAAAGGAAACAAAATAGTTTCAATCAGAAAAGAGGGAAATGCTTGCAATAGTGTTTTGTTGTTTTGTTTTCAACCCAAAAACTGCTACTTAAAAGCCTTATTATGACTGTAATCCCAGCACTTTGGGAGGCCAAGGCAGGAGAATTACTTAAGCTTGGGAGTTGGAGACCAGCCTGGACAACACAGTTAGAACTCATCTCTGCTAAAAATTTCCAAAAAATTTAGCTGGATGTGGTGGTGCATGCCTTTAGTCCAGCTACTTGGAGGGCTGAGGCGGGAAGATCACTTAAGCCTGGGAAGTTGAGGTTGCAGTGAATCATGATCATGCCACTGTACTCCAGCCTGGGTGACAGAGCAAGACCCTGTCTCAAAAAAAAAAAAAAAAAGACTTAGAGCATACAATGGAATATCATTCAGCCTTAAAAAGGAAGGAAACTGGTCAAGTGCGGTGGCTCATGCCTGTAATCCCAGCACTTTGGGAGGCCAAGGCAGGTGGATCACGAGGTCAAGAGATAAAGACCATCCTGGCCAACATGGTGAAACCCTGTCTCTACTAAATATACAAAAATTAGCTGAGCATGGTGGCAGACACCTGTCGTCCCAGCTACTCAGGAGGTTGAGGCAGGAGAATCACTTGAACCCAGGAAGCAGAAGTTGCAGTGAGCCGAGATCGTGCCAATGTACTCCAGCCTGGCAACAGAGTGAGGCTCTGTCTCAAAAAAAATAATAAAATAATAATAATAAAAAGGAAGGAAATTCTGACACATGTTGCAACATGGATGAACCTAGAAGACATTAAAGTAAAAATAAACCACTTACAAAAAGGACAAATACTGTATGATTTCACTTATGTACGATATCTAGAGTATTCAAAATTAGAGGCAGAAAGTAGACTGGTGGTTGCCAGGGGCTAGGGGGTAGGTAGGGAAGAAAAGGGAGCTAGTGTTCAACAGGTATAGAGTTTCAATTTTGCAAGATTAAAAAAAAGTTCTGGAGATGGATGATGGTGATGGTTGCACAGCAGTGTGAATGTCCTTAATGCCACTGAACTGCACACTTAAAAATGGCTAAGTGTCGGGCGCGGTGGCTTGCGCCTGTAGTCCCAGCATTTTGGGAGGCCAAGGCGAGCGGATCACTTGAGGTCGGAAGTTCGAGACCAGCCTGAACAACATGGAGAAACCCCGTCTCTACTAAAAATACAAAATTAGACAGGCGTGGTGGCACATGCCTGTAATCCCAGCTACTCGGGAGGCTAAGGTGGGAGAATCACTTGAATCTGGGATGTGGAGCTTGTGGTGAGCCAAGATCGCGCCATCACACTCCAGCCTGGGCAACAAGAGTGAAACGCAGTTTCAAAAAAAAAAAAGTTATGTATATTTTACCACATATTCTTCTTTTCCTGTAAGCCTCTTTCTGGTTAGGAATGTCAATAAAAATGGCAAAAAAAAAAAAAAAAAAGTTGCTTGTGAGGCTGTGATATCCTGATACTTAACAATCAACCACAAAATAATCAGAGGTGTAGTTAGTATCTAATGAGGTGAGTCAGAGAACAAATCTTTTTCCAGAAGCTTTCCATCTCAGGGATGCCTGCTGTGTTCATTCACCTCGTTTCTTGTCTGAAACACTCCTTCTACAGCTCTGAAAGATAACCTACTACTTCCATAAAGGCTACATCTAAATCTCGCTAACATTAAATAGTTCTGACTTTAATATCTTAGGACTCATTCTTTACTTTCATCACCTATTCCAAAGATTCCCAAAGAATAACATTTATTCCTTTTTTTTTTCCCCCATTATCTGGGCTCCTCTATTTTGCAGAAAAAGACAGAGAATATTACATCAAGTTACTTAAGAAGGCGCAATGATATATATATATATATTTTTTTTTTTTTTTGAGATGGAGTCTCACACTGTTGCCTGGGCTGGAGTGCTGTAATACAATCTTGGCTCAGTACAATCTCTGCCTTCCGGGTTGAAGCGATACTCCTGCCTCAGCCTCCCGAGTAGCTGTGATTACAGGTGCATGCCACCATGCCTGCCTACTTTTTGGTATTTTAGTAGAGATGGGGTTTCACCATGTTGGCCAGGCTGGTCTCGAACTCCTGATCTTGTGATCCACCCGCCTTGGCCTCCTAAAGTGCTGGGATTACAGGTGTGAGCCACCACACCCGCCCAATGATATCATTTTTATATTTTGTTTTTATTAGAAAGAATGAGTTCAAGCCACATACTTATTCATAACAGAGGCTTCCTAACTACAGCCAGAGGTAAGGTATACTTTTTTTTTTTTTTTTTTTTTTTTTTTTTTTAAGAGACAGAGTCTTGCTCTGTTACCTAGGCTGGAGTGCAGTGGTGCCATCATAGCTTATCGCAGCCTAGACCTCCTGGGTTCAAGCAAGCCTGTCAAGTAGCTGAGATTACAGATACACACCATCATGACCAACTATTTTTTTTTTCTTTTTTGAGATGGAGTTTCACTCTTGTAGCCCAGGCTGGAGTGCAATGGCATGATCTCAGCTCACTGCAACCTCCGCCTCCCAGGTTCAAGTGATTCTCCTGTCTCAGCCTCCTGAGTAGCTGGGATTACAGGTACTCGCCACCATGCCCAGCTAATTTTTGTATTTTTAGTAGAGAAGGGGTTTCACCATCTTGGTCAGGTTGGTCTTGAATGCCTGACCTCATATGATCTGCCCGTCTCAGCCTCCCAAAAAGTTAGCATTACAGGCGTGGGCCACCATGCCCGGCAGCATGTCCAGCTAGTTTTTAAAATTTTTTTCTAGAGACAGGGTCTCACTATATTTCCCAGGCTGGTCTCGAACTCATGGGCTTAAGAGAGTCTCCCACCTCAGCCTCCCAAAGTGCTGGGATTACAGGCATGAGCCACTGCACCCAGCCAAGGTGCACATCTGATACATCTTCCAGATGCATAGCAAAATATTTAGAAAGATGATTCTAAGGTGCTTCAAGAATGGGGATTCCAAAAGAGATCAAATTCAGCTCAGGACACTCCAGTTACCACTTAGACATATTCAACAATGAGGGAAAACCCATACTGTATGCCTTCCATGAAAATATCCTAGATGTCAACTGCTGGAATTCTCTCTCACCTCCCCCATTTTCCTACTCAACTCACTTTGATTTCTACAACAGCATTCACTGCCCTCTGCCTTGTATTTATGGCTATTTCTCTATGTGTCTGTTGAATCAACTGGACTATAAATGCTGGAGGAGGACTGGGTCTTGGCAATCTTTGTATCTGTCCTGGCAGATACAAAAGTATCTGCCCATGTGCCTTGCACATGAGATGCTAAATATCCTTAATTTACTTCAGTCAACAGGAAACTCAACATCCACCACAAAATATTAAGATTTATGGAAAAAGGCCTGAGTGCACCAAATTATCTAGGCACTAGGGATGTAACAATGGAATGAATAAACCCTTGCCACTTTCAGCATCTAGCTGTAAGACTGAATTAGTATTAAGAAGACTTACAGCTATGCGATCTTGAGAAAGATACTTAACCTCTCTATGCCTCAGTTTTCTCTTCTGAAATGGACATAACAATACGTATCTCACAGATTTTCTAGGTAGGTAAAGTGCTTAGCTATTATTACTGTTATTGAATTTTACTGAATTAAAAATCAATCATCATAATGCCTCTTTTATGAATTCTAGTAACAGGAAATGACGGTTTCGATTACAACTTTTTGTAACAGCAGGTTTGCTCCGTTCCTCTGCTTGGGGACTTGTGAGCAAGAAGCAACTTTTACAAGACAGTTCCGCACCACAGTCATGCTGGGAGGAAAGTGATAGCTGAAAAATGGAAATAGAAGGAAAGCAATGGCCATCACCATAGAAGTCATTGCCCAGGAGGAAAAAGCTAATGGAACAAAGAGCTTTCAAAGTCAAGAAAACTTCTGTTAAGGTGGTATCTACAGTGAATGGCTGGAAGACCATCCCAGGAGCCCCTCAAGTGCAGGTCCATGCCAACTGCTTCTGGCTGCACCCAAACTTATCTACTGTCAATGATGGAAAAACAACAAGGCATGTGTCTGGGAAAAATGGGCTGTTGTCAGAGAACAGAAAGCCTTTTATTGAAACTTTTGATACTCAGGAGCAAACACACCACCACAGAAAATTACCCCGAGCCATCGTTTACAAAGCTTGGCATCCATTCAACAAAAGATGAAGAAATCCTAAACTGCCAGGCCAGATACTCCTCCTCCCAAAGCAGTTAAGAAACAGGGGCCAGATGAGACCATCCACTCATCTGGATTTCTAAAGCCACTAGTGGAAATAACTGCCAGATGCTTAGACATGAAAAGCTGAATTCATAGTCCTTTACCTGGAATTAGCCAGGCCTCCTGCCAAAGGCTTCTCTTAAAGGCGCCTTCTTTCAAGATTGGTAAGGAAGGGAGAACTGGAATCCTGTTCATATCCTATAGGAGTACATTAATTCAACAAGTCTTTGCAGAATGTCTACTTCTACGCAGCCCACAAGCCCAAATTGCTTTCCCATGTTATTTTTATGTTGTAAAGAAAGAAAATGTTGTGTTCTCAACTATAACATGGTAGATTTAAACATAGTGTTGATGGAAATCCACGCAAACACCAAATTCCAGTTCTCCCAGATCTGGTCCTCTATATATCTAGAGCCTTAAAACTGAGAATTACACACAGCCTTTTAAAGAGATGTTTACAAAAAGTTTGTAAAGACATGGGAGACTTTATATAAGTGGAAAAGATACAAAATTATGTATGTGGAAAAAAATTATGTGTGAGGTATGATCTCAACCAGTTTAAAATGCATGGCAAAAGGACTGAAAGTAAATATTTTTTAAAAAGTTAACAATGATTGTCCCAGGGTGATTAAATTATCAGTGCTTTTTAGCTTTTTACTTTTAGTGTTTCTACAAACTAGTTATTACTTTTATAATCAGAAAAAATATATATATATATTTTTTTTTGAGATGGATTTCGCTCTGTCACCCAGGCTAGAGTGCAGTGGCATTATCTCGGCTCACTGCAACCTCTGCTTCCCGGGTTCAAGTGATTCTTCTGCCTCAGCCTCCCTAGTGGCTCGGATTACAGGCACCTGCCACCACGCCCAGCTAATGTTTGTATTTATATCGAGACAGGGTTTCACAATGTTGGCCAGGCTGGTCTTAAACTCCTGACCTCAGGTGATCTGCCCACCTTGGCCTCCCCACAAAGTGCTGGGATTATAGGCGTGAACCATCGCATCCAGTGAGAAAAAATAATGTTTTAAGAAAATAACATACGCTGAGCCGGGCACGGTGGCTCAAGCCTGTAATCCCAGCACTTTGGGAGGCCGAGGCGGGTGGATCACGAGGTCAAGAGATCGAGACCATCCTGGCCAACATGGTGAAACCCCGTCTCTACTAAAAATACAAAAATTAGCTGGGCATGGTGGCGCGTGCCTATAATCCCAGCTACTCGGGAGGCTGAGGCAGGAGAATTGCCTGAACCCAGGAGGCGGAGGTTGCGGTGAGCCGAGATCGCACCATTGCACTCCAGCCTGGGTAACAAGAGCGAAACTCCGTCTCAAAAAAAAATAAAAAAATAAAAAAAATAAAAAAACATACGCTGAGGTAGCGAAAAATGATGTTCTACTCCCCTACGTTATTGATGTCTTTCCATAAGGTCTGATTTGGTTTGAAACACCTCTCTACTAGAAATCATACGCAGCTTTCATTCGCATGTCATTTTATTTCCTTTTCCAAGTCATAAGAATGTTCTAAGAACATCAGACATAAAATGAGTCATGACAGTAATTCGAAAGACACCACCCATATAGAATATTCCTTGCCGTTTATCATCACCTTTTACTTAGTTTTTTACAGTTCATATCTTCAGTGACTAAGTAGATGATGTAATTTCCAATTCATGCTGTTCCAAATAAAGTATTGAGACATTGTATCAAATGTTTTTAAACTCAAAAACATATTTCCTGCTCTTTTCATTAAACCCATGAATTCTTTATTCATACATCTATCTATAAGGGACTGAAAAAAAGAGTTAACTTCACTTTGTAACTGTTTTTTCTTCTACATTCAAGGATAATGCTTATAGATTCCTCATTTCCCAGTATCTGAAGACGTATTGATTTAAAGGTTGTGATCTATTTGCATAGGATCCGCAGCTTAATTGTTCAGTTTTCTAGTAGTTCTCCAGTCCTTCACAAGTAAAAATTCTTTTGAAACACAAATCAAAGTAATTACAGTTTCTCAAACAGGAGAAAAAACAAGTGTGATGAAAACCGGGCTCCCCAAATTTTGAGGTTCATTTTTTTTCTCTGCTACTCTTAGAACTACTTAAGTATATCATAATTTTAAAATTATATGGATTTCACAGATACTTCCATTTCTTAGCTATTTGACAAACATCTCCACTTAACATGAACATACTTTGATTTTGCTGACTTAGAAAACCAAGACTGACCCTTTTTTTTTTTTTTAATGGGATTTCAGTTTGAGGTGGGGACAGATTTATTCAATGCAATTAAGATTAATCCTTCTGTAGAGTAATTTCTGGTCTGGTGAAGCAAAAGGTCAATATAGTCTGTATTTGGCTGTCATTCAGATTCATTCTTCCTTTCATTCATTTTAACTTCAGTTTAATAGCAAGTCTTGGGAGGAACAGGAGTCTTAAGATTCTAAGTTCTCTTTTAAGGTGCCTGAGCTTTAGGCAAATTAAATCCTCATTATCTGAATAAATGGTAAGTCTTTCATTATTCATTTTGCATGTTCTCATCTTCCTTTACTAAAATATTTCCCCATTATTTTCTGCTTTCCCTGTAATACATACAAAAGCACCAAACCACACAAAATGCAGAAGAAAACGCTCATTTAAAAAACAAAACAAAACATGAAATCACCTATTTTAATCACATGCTTCTTAAATGGTGCTTTTTGGTTATTTGATATTTTTTAAGAGGGTTATTTTGGGTTTGGTTTGGTTTTGTTTTTTAGAAAGAGTAGAGAAGGCAATATGCACAGTAAAATATCCCGATTGATATGTTTTTCTGGTCTTGAGAAATTCCTTGTCCTTTTCTATTACAATGGAGAATGTTCATTTCAATGTTCTCCACTTATGAGTTCCAGGGAGCAGCAATTCTTCTTTGTGCCTTCCACAAAGACCTGCTATAGGCTCCGCACAGAGAAAACACAATACAGATTCATGGAACATGGTGACAAAGGAGGACAAAGACCAGGAACGGTACTGTTGGAACTGACAACACATTCACTACTCTTGAGATATTACATTTAATCTAGTTCAGGCATACAGGTTTCGGTTGGTTATCTACCCAAATTTATAGGGACTTTCAGTAAAAGATTTCCACATATTCACCCCCATAGGACAACGAAGTTTATCGACCCTCAGTATTGGCTACTTCTCCATTATTTCCAACCTGATCACCATGCTTCCAGTTAAATGGGGCTCCCTGCTGGGTACAGTGGCTCATGCCTGTAATTCTAGCATTTTGGGAAGCCAAGGCAAGAGGATCACTTGCGCCAGGAGTTTCAGACCAGCCTGGACAACGTGGCAAAAACTCATCTCTACAAAAAAATTAAGAATTAGCTGGGCATGGTGGTATGCACCTGTAGTCCCAGCTACACAGGAGGCTGAGGCAGAAGGATTGCTTAAGCCTGGGAAGTCAAGGCTGCAATGAGCCATGATCATATCACTCTAGCCTGGAACACAGCAAGACCCTATCTCAATCAATCAATCAATGGGGCTCCTCTTTCTCAGTCACCAGAGATACCAGAAAACAGTAAACTGTCAAACCCTACATAATATATTTCCTCATGGACTCCATTTACTTGTCTCTCTCTGCTGCAATGACCAGTTTCTCCACCACTCCTCATTTCTAATTTCTTAACCATCTTCACTGCCTTATGTCATCATCCCCTAGGATATCCCTACATTTCTAGCCACTCAATTTCATGCCAAGATGATCAACTCACAATCTTCAAATGATACAGAGATGGACTAGAGAAAAGTCAGGGTTGGGCTATGCACAAACATACTGCTGCTCTATGGCCCCATAGAACCAATTTTATTACTTGGAAACAGTGATCACTCCCTGACCTAGCTGTATCTCTTTCAGCTTCTCATTAATTTTCTCAAGACTCCTTTCATCTCTTATCTAGACCAGTTTTCTCCTCTCCTGTCAAATGACCTATGAGTGAAGGTCACTGAAACCTAGAGTTGTTTGAACCCTTGAGTACTGCATACAAAAATTATACCAAAATGTCAGAGATCCTATAACCCTTCACTGGAAAGTTCAGCAAGGTTGTCCATGAATTATAGTCTGCTCACCTCTACCGCAAATTGATATCATGACAGGTATTGCTCAGGCAGATGATTTCCATGTGTGGGCATAAAGTTACCAGCTTCACAATGTTTCAACCTCTTCTGAATTGAAAAAACAACAGTACTGTATGTCTACTTTCTCTGCTTCTAACAATGCCTGAATGTAAAGGGAGTAACAGGGTTTGAAGCAAAAGAAATTAAATATGCAATTAGACATGTAAAATATACAAGGCATCTTGCTGTTCCAATGCAGTAACTAGACAATACTAGGCACTGCATCAAGAGGACAATTTTGGACCACTCTAGGATCTAAAAATATTGACACTTTTTACATCATTACTCCATTTGTTATCAACTTTGTGAATAATCTAGAAAAGGTACCCAAGAAGTTCCAGAAAAGCTACTTCTAGTAGAGAGAAAATGAGAACTCAACTAAGAATTCAAAATAAAAAGAACAGACTGAGCAGATGCTACCAAAATAAATGGAGCAAAACATATTAAAGTCACTGGTGGGTGAAAATTCTTAGCAAGTGAAAGAAAAAAAAGAAAATGAGGCCGTAAATCCATCTTCAGCATTTCTACCTTCCTCATTTTAAATGAACAAAACAGAAATACAACTTATAAGTGTATTTAGAAGAACTTTCTGCCTTCACTTTACCAAATCATGCCTATTTGATTCCTAAGAGTTCAAGGATAACTTTAATTGAGGTGACACTTCTGAATCACAGGGCATTCCTAAAATGGCTTGAGAATGGCCTTTCAATAAAGAAGTGTCTTTTAGAGGCAATTTCGGCACACTTTTATTTTGTGAATTGTTCATTTTATAGACCAGGTTTAGAGAGAAAAATATCTATTAGAGGTGTAAGTATAGCTTATTGTGATGTTTCCATTTGTTTCTACAGCATTTATGGCTATACATTTATTTGGGATCTAGCCTCCAACATTAAGAGCCTGAGCTGGGAATAAGGCTGTCATCCTATAGCTTTTAAATAGCCTCCAGTGCCACAGAAAAGTACAAAACAGGCTGCTGATTGACTGATCTCTGTGATCTAAATTCTTTAAATATAAGAAAAGACATACCACATGCAGTCAAAGTAAGCTAGACAGCTTCTTTTAAAGTTGCCAGTTTTTATATAGCATTAAACTCACTCCATCCCACTGAAACCCAGTTGGCTAGAATATCATTTTACAACTAGTGAGAATATCATAGAGAAAAAGAAAGCTATGTACAAAGACATGATAATTTTAATGGCCACTCAAATTTTTAAAACCTTGGATTTCAGGAATCAAATGTATCTGTATGCTTCAAGATATAAATATTATGAAAACAATTATTAATACAAGTAAAGAACAAAAGAGGGTCACAACTAAATACTTAGACTTTAGTACACACCACTAAAGGCTACCAGCTGAATTATTATTATTATTTTTGAGAAGGAGTCTCACTCTGTCACCAGGCTGGTGTGCAGTGCGCAATCTCGGCTCACTGCAACCTCTGCTCCCTGGGATCAGGCGATTCTCCTGCCTCATCCTTCCAAGTAGCTGGGGCTACAGGCACACACCACCATGCCCAGCTAATTCTTTTTTTTTTTTTTTTTTTTTTTTTTTTTTAGTGGAGATGGGGTTTCACTGAGTCACTGAGCTGGCCAGGATGGTCTCGATCTCTTGACCTCCTGATCCACCTGCCTTGGTCTCCCAAAGTTCTGGGATTACAGGCGTGAGCCACCTCGCCCAGCCCAAATGAATTATTAAATAAGTAAACAATTCAGCAAATAATTTGTAAAGAACGGACTTTCATTTTCTACCCCTAAAGAATTCCAGAGTAGAAGGTAAAGAGAACAAAAAAATTGATCAGAAAACTAGCGTTATCCACTACGTAAGATGAATCAGATAACATCACTTAGAATTATTAACAACAGTTGTACAAAAGAGGAATTCATCTTTTTCAAAAGAACGGTTTTAAATCTACTCTCCAATAAACCTTTGACTATAGATTCAGGTAAGTGGATGAGGTGACATGAAAAGCAGCAGTCCTGGTCACCATTAAACCTCTGAAACCAAGTAACTACCTAGGTACTCCACTCATTTTCTTTGGGTCTATGGGAACAGTGGGGCTGTATTCCTCCTTTAAGCAATTTGTAGTCTCTTGAGATTACATGACTGATCAGCTAGTTAATGGTGATTCTAAGACTGTTTCCCAACTCATCATTCCAAGACGAGAATAAAAATTCCCTTCTTCCTTAGTGACTGGCAACATGAACACCAACTCTAACTGCAGTGAGATACCACTTCATACTCATTAGGGTGGCTACAAGCAAAACAAAACAAAGAAACAGAAAATAACAAGTGTTGGTGAGGACATGGAGAAGTTGGAACTCTTGTGCATGGCTGACGGGAATGCAAAACAATGCAGCCACTGTAGAAAACAGTAGGGCAATTACCCAAAAAATTAAAATTGGAGTTTCCATATGATCCAGCCATTCTACTTCTGGAGATATATCTAAAAAAATTGAAAGCAAGGACTCAAACAAGTATTGGTATGCCAATGTACATTGTAGCATTATTCACAATAGCCAAAAGATGGAAAAAAGCTGAAACGTCCAACCACAGATGAACTGATAAACAAAATGGATTATATCCATAGAATAAAATAATACCTCAGTCTTGGAAAGAAATTCTGATATGTGCCAAAACATGGAAGAACTTTGAAGACATCATGCTAAGTGAACTAAGTCAGTCATAAAAGGACAAATATCCCATGATTCCACATATGTGAAGTACCTAGTCAAATTCATAGAGACAGAAAGTAGAATGGTGGCTGCCAGGGATCAGGAGTAGAAGGCATGGGAGATTAGTGTTTAACGGGTATGGAGTTTCATTTTTGCAAGATGAAAAAGTTCTGGAGATGGATAGTGATGATGGTTGCACAAATAAGTGAATGTACTTAACAGCACTGAACTACACACTTGAAAATGGTTAAGGTGGCTAGGTACAGTGGCTCATGCCTTTAATTCCAACACTTTGGGAGGCTGAGGTGAGAGAATCCTTTGAGGCCAGGAGTTCAAAACCAGTCTGGGGGGAACATAGTAAGACCCTGTCTCTACAAAAGAAAAAAAAAAAAACTCAGCCAGGCATGGTGGCTCATGCCTGTACTCCCAGCTACTCGGAAGGCTGAAGCAGGAAGACCACTTGAGCCCAGGAGGTCAAGGCTACAGTGAGCTATAATCACACTACTGCATTCTAGCCTGGGTGACAGAGTGATACTCTGTCTCAAAAAACAAAACAAACTATAAAATGGCAAAGGTGATACATTTTATGATGTTATATTTTACAACAATAAAAAACCAATTCTACACATCTGGAAGAATGTATATAACTTTTACGTGATTTCCACCAGGAAGTAAAGTTAAGCGTGTAGGATTCAGAAAGTAGATTTCTTTTTTTTTTTTGAGACGGAGTTTCGCTCTTGTTACCCAGGCTGGAGTGCAGTGGCGCAATCTCAGCTCACTGCAACCTCCACCTCCCGGGTTCAAGCAATTCTCCTGCCTCAGCCTCCTGAGTAGCTAGGATTACAGGTGCGTGCCATCACAGCCAGCTAATTTTTGTATTTTTAATAGAGACGGGGTTTCACCATGTTGGTCAGGCTGGTCTTGAACTCCTGACCTCATGATCCACCTGCCTCAGCCTCCCAAAGTGCTGGAATTACAGGCTTGAGCCACCGCGTCCGGTCCTTAAATCGATCTTTAACCTAGAAATTCCTCTTTTAAAAATTCACCTTAAGAAAATAATCAGAAACGAAACAACACTGCATATACAAGAATGCTGTTTATAATGTTAAAAATGGGGGGAGCAACTTAAATAGTTATCCTTGGGAGATTGTTTCAACAAATGGTGCTGCATCTCTACAATGGATGGAGATCCTAGGGATATCATGAGGCTGCCTGACAGAAAAAGGGGTCTCATAGTATGTTACGTTTTTAAAATCAGGCAACATTTGATATGACTACATTATTTAATGAAGAGTAATGTGTGTACTGCATGCATATTCAGGCTCAAAAAAAGGTCTGGAAGGGGCCAGGAGTGGCGGCTCAAGCATGTAATCCCAGCACTTTGGGAGGCTGAGGTGGGTGGATCATCTGAACTTAAGAGTTCGAGACCAGCATGGCTAACATGGTGAAGTCCCATTTCTACTAAAAATATAAAAATTAGCCAGGGGTGGTGGCGGGCAACTGCAGTCCCAGCTACTCAGGAGGCTGAGGCAGGAGAATCGCTAGAACCTGGGAGGCAGAGGCTGCAGTGAGCCAAGATCACGCCACTGCACTCCAGCTTGGA
>NW_016107443.1:2343338-2349464 GCF_001604975.1 Cebus imitator
TTTTAGACAGGGTCTCGCTCTGTTGCCCAGGCTGGAGTGCAGTGATGTGATCTCAGCTCACTGCAGCCTCAACCTCCCAGGCTCAGGCAATCCTCCCACCTCAGCCTCCCAAGTAACTGGGACTACAGGTGTGTGTGCTACCACACACAGCTAATTTTTATATTTTTCATAGAGATGGGGTTTTGCCATGTTGCCCAGGCTAGTCGCAAACTCCTGACCTCAAGTGATCCACTTACCTCAGCCTCCTAAAGTGCTGGGATTACAAGCATGAGCCACTGCTTCCAGCTGAGGGTGATTTCTATTTATTTCTTTGTATTCTTCAACTTTGAATTATTATTATTAATGCAAGGAGCTTTTGTAATGGGAGAAGTAATGGAGCTATTTCCATTTTGAGACACAAACAAGCAAAGGGTTAAGGGAACATTCATCAGTGTAACAAGTAGCTCAGACTTCACAGAGCCAAGGCAGAACCTGTCAGGCCCCCTAGGGGCTTCTTTTCCTCTCCCATCTCCAGGCCCTAGCTGCTGAGACTTTTCCATATTTTTCAGATCTTACAATCATTCATGCTTTCACTCATTTCCCCAAGGAAGAGCCACCATCTTAATTTTGCCTATAAATATCTCATTCAGATTTCTACTGATCAGAACTCAGAACAAAGACATCGAGCAATAAGATCAGCAAACATAAGATATCTTTCCCTATGAAAATTCTCTCAAGTCATTGTCGATGAATATATTTTTATTCTAGCCAACCCCTAACTGCACTCTCCTCATATATCTGCATCTGTCCTCCTTTCTAGGCAAGCAACAGATGCCATTAAAAAAAACCTTTCAAGAAGTTCCCCTATTCTTAAAACATGTTAAAACAATGTGTTTCCTTTTCGCCATGCTATTTTTGGTTTTTTTTTTTTTTTTTTTTTTTTTTTTTTTATTTTTTTTTTTTTTTTTTTTTTTTTTGTAATTTTGAAGATAGTATAAGTTAAAGCCAATAGAAAAAGACATAAAGGGACATATTTTATAGACCTCATCAATTCCCCCCTTAAAAATTTTTTTCGATGAGAGACAGGGATATAGAAGACATATGACACACTGTAAGCCTTACTTATCCTGTGGTTTAGGGAATTTTGTGTTTGGAAAATGACAGACTTCTGCTTTTAGGTAGACAAATATGAACAATTCACAGAAAAAAACAAGCCTACTTATTACTAACAAACTTTTAGAAAATCAAAATAATTTAGAGTCTTTATTTTTCTCTATACATGAGTACATACCTACAAATGCCCAGCACTACAAAACTAGCCAAATATCTTTACCTGTATCATAAAAAAGCAGTTCAATAGCACCCAGAAGTCACCACTCACAGCTTCTCCACTCACAAGGAAAACTCGAAAAGTCCGTGCCCCTAAAGAGTGAAATGCCCCACAGCTGGCTTGCTCTGCATGGACATACCCTTCTCTGCTAAGCTAACCTGAAAAGCAAGCTGGATTTGTTTACTGAACAAACATCTGTAATTGCTAAACATCTCTGTGACGGTGTAACAGTTACTGCTTGTGCAAATTGCCCATCTAAATTTCTCTCTGCACTATGAGCACATGAAAACCCAAGACACAGAGAGATTAGAAACATCTGGGAAAATTAATGGCCAAATTGACCAAAGTAGGAGGGATTAAAACAGCTAAATAGCTCCAGAGTAACATTCAGCTTTAGCAAATAATCTGCATACTCAGTAGGTTCCCCCTTAGCTTATCCATAGCTCCCCTCCGTGGGATCCCAGCTGGCACACACAATGTTTCAGCCCACTAATGCAAACCCATTACCAGTCCTGACACAAAATGTTATATACAGTTAAGATACTAGTTAAGGAGATTTATTACAAGTCTAAAAGCAAGAAAGAAAAGAAAGAGAAAGAGAGAGAAAGAAAGAGGGAAAGAAAGAAATACCTCTTCTCCCATCATGCAGCCAGCCTCCTCTCTTCAGTTTGAAAAGGTCCCAGAACACCCCTGGAATCCTCCCACTTCCTTCCAACAGCACAGAGCCTGAGGACCCAGCCTAACCCTGAGTCATACTTGGGACCAAATGAGGAATGGGGAGAACAAAGCTCGCATTTGTTTATGGTTCAGGAAGCCAGCACCGATTCATGGCTTGGGTGGCTTCGAAAGAAGTCCTCCTCCCTCTCCTGCATTGCTGCTGAAATTTAGGCTCCCTCCTGGGGCCCCCAGGTGTGACCAATCCGGCAAGAAACACACTGAGGGAGTGTTTATTTGACAAGACCTAGTGACCACTTCTGTCTAAAAATGCCAGAGAAGAAATAAAAAGCCCACTATCTTTCAACAGATCATATGGCTAGAGAGTGAGAGATATCTAGAATATAGTCTGTATATGATATATTAATCATGAACATGCCTATATTTCAAAGAAATACAATTAGATGCACTACACAAGAATTACTCATAAACGCACACACACGCACACACACACGAAGGAAAAATAGCCGTGGCTTTACGTAAATACTTCCCCTAGGAAAAATACAGCAAGATTGCTGTGGTGTCATCAGGAGTATCCTAACAGGTTCGAATGAAATATTTAAATCACGATCTTGTTCTTTCCCCTCAAAGAGACACCATTTTAATCACTTCAATGAATCTAGAGCCCAGTGGTTAAGAGTTCAAAACTCTGGAGCCAGAGTATTTGAGATCAAAATCCCAGTTGAGCTACTTCCCATTTTTGTGATCCTGAACAACTTATTAAACCTTCGTTCATCTCAGTTTCCTTATCTATAAAATGGGGATAATGGTACCAACTTATAGGGCTGTCTGGAAGATTAAATAATATATGTAAATTACTTACAGAAGTTATTGGCACATAGTAAATATCTTATTAGCCACAATTACAAGTTCAGGACAATTTCACAAATCAGGATGCCAAGTAAACAGTATCCTCATCTTACCACATTTCTCATATACTTAGACTTTGATGACCTGTTTCAATTAACTACGGTTAATATTTAAATGTTTAATTAAACTAATTTAAAAACCATTTGCTTACTATTTATTAACTGCCTGCACTGCATCCAACTCTGTAAGGGGCTTTAAATAAGATGCTTTCCCAGTCCTCAAGAAATTTACAATCTCCTTGAGTAAATAAGACATAAATCTGTTCACTTATCACACATGCACACAAATATAGGTGATGTCGCTAGGTGGCAAATGACAAACATAATACAAGTGCTACAGAATTAACATTTGGAATTCAGAGGACAGACAAAAAAATCATCTTATCGAAATCCAACTAGGATGGAGAGAATAAACCTCCTGTGTGGAAGGATTCTAAATTATTTCTTTACATATTCCTCCCTCAAGGAGGTAGAGTGAAACTCCCTACTCTAAGTGGGAGGAGCACAGAGTACCCTTTTTCCAGAGTCAAGTATGGAAAGAGGAAAAAAACAGGAACGTTCTAGTGGAGAAACCTAACACCTAAGTCAGCCAAGGTGACTAAGGTTAAGGTTAACATCTATAGCGATAAATAGAGACTTAATGTGATGTAATGAGAACACTTCACCTCTGCGTACTTCCTCCCAAAAACCCACAACTCCAATCCACTCATGAGAAAAACTTCAGACAAATGCCTATTTAAGGACATTCTACAAAACTCAAAATTGCCAAGGTTATCAAAAGTAAAGTCTGGGAAACCGTTAAAGCCTAACAAGATGAGAAAACTAAATGTATTCTGGATGGGATCCTGGAACAGAAAAAGGGCACTGGATAAAAACTAAGGACATTGGAATAAAGCATGGATATTAGTCAATAATGATAATAGGGGCCAGGTGCAGTGGCTCACACCTGTAATCCCAGCATTTTGGGAGGCCAAGGTGGGTGGATTACTTGAGGTCAGGAGTTCGAGACCAGCCTGGCCAACATGGTGAAACCCCATCTCTACTAAAAATACAAAACTTAGCCAGGCGTGGTGGCGGGTGCCTGTAACCCAGCTACTCGGGAGGCTGAGACAGGAGAATTGCTTTAATTCGGAGGCAGAGGTTGCAATGAGCTGAGATTATGCCACTGCACTCCAGCCAGGGCAACAGAATGAGACTAATCTCAGAAAAAAAATGATAATAGGAAATGTACCATGTTAATGCAAGATGTTAACAAGAGAGGAAGCTAGATGTGATGTATGTGGGAACTCTATTATCTTCACACCTTTTCCATAAATCTAAAACTACTCTAAAATTAGAATTTGATTTAAAAACTAATTAGAAAGATAAATCTACTGAATGTGTATGTATATATGAACATGTATGTGTGATTTATAGTTATACATGTTTATGCCCATGTGTATATGTATGTAAATCTATTTAACAAGGCCTTCTCAATTTAATTTTTAAAAATTGTCTCTATCTTCTTGCCTATCTATTAATGAAGATAGTAGAATGCTGACTCCTGGCTTTTTCATTCCCAAAATACACAAAAGAATTTTCTTTGAAAGGAAACTTGGCTCTTTTGTCAATGTTGCTGCCAACCCAGGCAACGGCGATCCAGCTTAAAGAGTGTGCATGAGGTGGGCCCATCTGCCCCTTTCCAAGAGCTACTAGAGTTCCTGGTGCCTGGCCAATTAGTCATCAACCACGGAGCCCCAGGACTGGCAAGTCTCCCAGCTACTTCCTCTCCCATCTCCAGTCCACATTCCTCAGCACCTCCTCAGTTATCTCTCTAAAGTATAAATCTGATCACGCTGCTGCCCAGCTGAACTCCTTCACCAACTTGCCAGCCCACCCAGAAGAAGGGCAGCTTGTGAGAGGGCTGGCAGAGCCCTACAGGAAGACGTACCCCCTCCCCTTCAGCTGCCCACCTCCTCCACCACCACCACCACCACCACCACCACCACCACCGCCATGGCTCCTGCACCCCAGCCCAACCCACCTCTTCCTTCAACATACTTATGCTAACTCTCCTTGTCCACACTCACACTGCTAGTACCACGAATTCCCAACATCTTTTAACACCTTGCTCAAATATCACTTTCCTTAAAAAGAGATCCAGGATACCCTATCCCTTCCTTCTCGACCTAGAGAAAAGTTAGTAGTTTCTTCCTTTCTATTCTCATTGATGCTTTGGATATGCCTCTGCTACTCTTTCCCCTTACATTATAATGACTTTTATACATACCCCCTTCTCTCTAATACAGGGACAATCCAAAGCATTAAATGAGAAGCCTGTATATGACAGCTGATTCAAGGTGTGACTTGGGGCAGGAGGTGTTAATTCCATTTCAACTAACCACATCAGACCACTTCACCCCAAATAAATAATCTGTCAGGTAAAAAAAAACAAACCAAAAACTGCACTTACTATGCAAATACATCTAGACATGCCATTTAGCCAATTCCTTTCCCAATGGATTGCTACCCTTTAGTTCATTTACATATAAATCCCAGAGCTATCACTGCTGATCCACAAAAGGCATTCAATAAAGCTTCACACTGCTGATCCATAAAAGGCATTCAATAAAGTTTCAGTGAATGAATGAGTAAGTGGGTGAATTAATAAACAAGTGGAAGAGTGAATCTTAGCTAGACCACAAGCAGATCCCAAATAGAATTGGATTAGCAAAAAACATTATCTTCATTCATCCCATCCACAAATATTTACTGAGGGCCACCTATCGTTTAACAACTATTTTCATGAATTGTAAATATAATGGTGACTAACACACACAAGGTCCCAAATTATGGCACTTACTTTCTAGTGGCTGACATTTAAGACTTGGTAATGTGAAACAAACAGCTAACACGGATGTAGCAAAATTCAATTCTACTTTTTGGAGTTCGAAATTTTCCGTAACAAAAAATTAAAGAGGCCAGGCACAGTGGCTCATGCCTATAATCCAAGCACTTTGGGAGGCCAAGGCAGGTGGATCACCTGAGATCAGGAGTTTAAGACCAGCCTGGCCAACACAGTGAAACCTGGTATCTACTAAAAATATAAAAATTAGCTGGGTATGGTGGCACACACCTATAATCCCAGCTATTTGGGAGGTTGAGGCAGGAGAATCACTTGAACCCATGAGGCAGAGGTTACAGTGAGCCGAGATCACGCCACTGCACTCCAGCCTGGGTGACAGAGCAAGGCCC
>NW_016107443.1:2350274-2379630 GCF_001604975.1 Cebus imitator
GGGGTTTCACCATGTTGACCAGGATGGTCTTGATCTCTTGACCTCGTGATCCACCCACCTCGGCCTCCCAAAGCGCTGGGATTACAGGCTTGAGCCACCGCGCCCGGCCCACTATACTCTTAAAAATACAATTTGAAAACCTTCTGGGAATATGATTCTTGGTGACAGTCTGGCTGCAACTAAATATTTCTTAGAAACTACACTAGGCTGAATGTTTTGGAAAGTTCATGTTAAACATACATAAAACAGAAAGCAGCACCCAACATGGTAATGAATAATCCTGTAATAGGGGTTCACTGTTTCTGTTTCCCTTTCCCTACTAACTCCCCTCTTCCTTCCTTATTTTTTCCAGATCAGAAAACAAAATAGAGACACTCTGGGGAGAGAGAAGCCAAAAAGTCTGAAAATCTCAAACACTTCATTCAACCCAAGGAACCAGTGGGCATCTTAACACCATCTGTCATTTAAAACCACAGGTTTTCCAAGAACTCAAGAGACACAATCTTATTTTTCAACCAAAATGAGGGACAGTCAATACTCTAGGTCTCAGTTAATCACAACAAGGTTTTGATTCTTGTGTTTAATTAGTCAAAGAGTATATCTCATTAGCTTTTGGAGGTCTCCAGAGCTTATTTCTAGTCTTCAAAGGATTAGGACATAGATCTCTCATTTTTAAGGAACTAAGATTATCACTTTATTGTCACGTTTTAATTTCATATGAGTATACAGCTTAATAAGTTTTTATTAGAATGGATAAAAAGACTACCTGGGTGGGGGCTGGGTGGGAGGTGGGGATGATTAACGGGTACAAAAAAACCCAGAATGAATGAATAAGACCTACTGTTTGGTAGCACAACTGGGTTACTATAGTCAATAATAACTTAATTGTACAATTTAAAATAACTTAAAGTGTATAATTTTATTGTTTATAACTCAAAGGAAAAATGCTTGAGGGGATGGATACCCTATTCTCCATAAAGTGCTTATTTCCCAGTGCATGCCTGTATCAAAATATTTCATATACCCCATAAATACACATACCTATTATTCACCTGCAAAAATTAGAAACAAAAAAAAGACTACCTGAGATATGCATGAAAATATTTAAAATCTTTTACTGTAATATGGCTAATTTAAAATTTGATTAGTGACTCTCATTTATATACAATTTTAATTCTAATTATCTGTCACAAGTAAAAGCTACAATGTTGATACCATAAAGGCATTAATTTGGGTGACTATAATTCTATAAATGAGATTCAAGATGACAAGAGTCGAAAAAGAGACTGTCACAAACACAATGTCTTCTAGAAAGTATAGATAAAATTCAAGAGAGAGATGTCAGAAGTCACTAATAGAAATCACCTAAGACAGGAAGACCATGGGAAAGAAGATTTCTCCATAGGGAATCCAGTAAACAACCAACCTGGTAAACCATGAAGTTTAGACATTTCTTTTCCAGCAAGGCAAAAACGACTGGTTTTTCCAATAATTAAATGGGCTAAGACTGGTAGTGCCTAAAGGGCTAGGGCATGGAATGAGCTGGCACCAAAAAGCCAGCATTATTCAATATAAAGCCATGTCAGGTTAGGTCCTGAGACTTACTCGAGTACCTGTAACTTACCTATCCATGTGTAATAACTGACACTCCTTTCCCTAAGTGATTGGTCAGAAGTGATCATCTAAGTGACTCATAAAAAGGGAAGGAGTTTAGAAAAAAAGAGTAGGGCCAGGCTGGGTCACCAGAATATAGCCTGATAAGGAAATTCCTTCTCAGATCCACAGTTGGGAGACAGAGGTACCAGCTATATTCATGAGACTACAATTCTGTCTGGGCTGCCTTCTTGCTCAGAGTCTTCCAATACAATCTCTAGGCTGATGACTCTGAAACCTACATTTACAGTTCTCTCCCAATCACTAGACTTACTTATCCATCTGCCTGCTGGATGCCTCTACTTGATACAGGCTCACAAGAACTTCCAAATCCAGCTAGTCTAACCCATGTCCTTCCTTCCCAAGTATCTTCTTTCTCCAGTGTTTTCTAATCAGGAAACAGTACTACCACCCACTCAGCTGCTTAAGCCAGTTGCCCAAGGCACCATCTTTAAGTCCTCCCTGTCCTTTATCCCCCACATACTGTCAAACTTGATTTTATCTTCAAAATATTTCCCCAAACCATCCATTTCTCTCCATAGTTCAAACTGTTTGAACATCCCTTGCCTTGATGCTTCCTTCTATGAAAAGAAATCCAAATGGACACTTTCTGGACACAACTGGAAACTCCTGCCATTCTCTGCCCCTTTATGCATTCTCCCCTGGGAGAGTGAAATTACTTAACTCTCCCAGGTGATTTTAAGAAAATAAACTGGGCGTGCTCAGCTTGGCTCTTCTCTTTCCTCCTCTTGGAAGTTAGCTTTCTCTGCTGTTCCTCAAGGGGCAGGTCCCTCTATTTCGCATTGGCCTGAATTAGTCCAATGTTGCTGAGATTGTGTGGGCAAATCTGTCTAATTCTGGGAATCAGCTGGCAGGCCCATTTGTCCCTCACCCTCATCTGTACCTTCCAACTTTGCCTTCATCAGTAATGACATTCCAATATAACATATATACAGAGAGATCACAAATCATATGTGTTCAGCTTGAGAACATTTCACAAAATAAGATCCATACAAATAGAGGAATATACCATGTTCACGAATTGGAAAGGTACCAATTGTCATAAAAAGTATCTATAGATTCAATGCAAGTTCAATCAAAATCCCAGGAGGGTGTTTTTTTTTTAATGATAGGGGATTGACAAACTGATTCTAAAATTTAAATAAAAATGCAAAGGGCCATGAATAGCTTAGGTAATCTTAAAGAGGAATAAGTATCTAGGCAGCACAGAATGGGTACAAGGGCAAACAGACCAAAAGAACAGAGTCCAGAAATAGGCCCATTTATATATAGCCACTTAGGTTATGACTAGGGTGACAGGGCTATGCAGTGCAGAAAGGATAATCTTTTCAATAAACAGTGCTAGATCAACTGGATATCTATACTGAAAAAAAAAACAGCAAAATTAATATTTTGATTATTCATTCACTCACTCATCTAATTAATTAACTGGTTTAGAACCTAGATTTGGAGTGGGGGGCTATTTATCAGGAAAGCCAACATGTTTCTGTTACTTCTCTTCTAAATTTTAGTCACCCTGTCTTCTGTAATCCACTCCTCACACTGCAGTTGGAATTCTTTTCCTAAACCATCTATCTGATCATGTCACTCTCTTGCTTAAAACACTTTGATAGTTTCCCATTGCTCTCCAGGTCAAGTCCAACTCCTTAACAAGTCTCACAAGATTCTTCATGATCTAGGCCCTGCTTTTTTCCCCACCTCCTGCTGGAGGCTGTATACATCATCTGTGGTATCTCTTTCCCTGTTCAAGGCATTTAGAGATGTTACTCTCCCCACCTTAGTAACTCTATGCCAATTGGACCCATGGTTTTCAGCCTAAATATCACTTCCTGTAGGAAGCTGGTACACACACACATGAACAAAAACACACCTTCCAGCCTCCGTAACAACTCACCACTTCCTGCCATGCCTGAGGGCTTCTACAGTACAACACTGTGTTCTCAGCCTGACTATGGCATTTCCTATACTCTATTATTATTGCTTATTTACTTTTCTGTAGCTTCCCAAGGGCAGTGACCTGGTCTCCTTTACCACTGTATCCTCAGTACTGAGTATACTTAGTGAGCATTCAATACACGCTAGCTGAAATGAGTCATATTTATAATTTAGAAAGTATTTTCAGGTACTTTTTTTTTTAAATTTTGTGAGGGAGGATAGGTTAAAAAAAAAAAGTATTCCCATTTTACAGATGGGCCAGCTGAGGCTGACTTTGTCAAGGTCAATCAGCTAGGACAATGGTACTATGGCCCTATAATTTTCTAAGGTTTAATTCGGTTCCTCTTTAGCCATATTTTGATACAGAACATATTTACATCTGAGCTTAGTTTAAATGGGACATGTTTCTCCAAGGTTCTTTTTTTTCCTCTTTTAACCTTTTATCAAGGGAAATTTCTAACAGACACAAAAATAGTGTATACACCATCCAGTTTCAACAAATACCAATTCATGATCAGTGTCTCCTCTATGCCCCACTCTTTCGTCTGCTGGACTATAGGAACCAAGTCCCAGAAGTTAAATCATCTCAGCTGTAAATATTTCAGCTAAACGGTACATTAAACAAATCATTCAGAGACATATCCACTTGGTGGTATTTAAAAGATTCATAAATGGAATCCTTCCTTATAGCTTAATAAGAGAAGCAAGAATACCTACATGAACTATCTATCTATTCACAGTTGGTGAAGGGATGTTAAGCAATATCTCTCCTGGTATATAATCTAATCATTAACTCTGGGTAGGATAATATAGATTAAAATATAAGATAAGCACAAGATTATCCACTGGCTCAGAAAAGTAGATCTCAATACCTCACAAACTTGGCCACGCATAGTGACTCAAACCTATAATCCCAGCACTTTGGGAGACCAAGGTGGGCAGATCACTTGAGGTCAGGAGTTCAAGACCCCCCTGGTCAACATTGTGAAACCCCATCTCTACTAAAAATACAAAAAATATTAGCTGGCTGTGGTGGTGTGCGCCTGTAATCCCAGCTACTTAGGAGACTGAGGCATGAGAATCACTTGAACTTGGGAGACAGAGGTTGCCATGAGCCAAGATTGTGCCACTGCACTCTAGCCTAGGCAACAGATCAATACTCTGTTTCAAAAAACAAAAAAAAACTTCACAGTCTTGAACGAAAAGTATAATATGATGCTCACAGCTGTTAATAATTGTCAGATTCCCTTTTTCCCTCATCCAAGTTACCAAGCCAGACATTTCAGGTCAACTGTCCCAGCCTGAGCAGGAGACCTGCTTGGGCCTCACCTACCGAATGCTATCACACAAAATACAATTCGTGCTTCTAAAAATCAAAACAGCAAGCTCAATTCTCAAAGGAAGCTTTCTTCCTTAAACATAAATCTTGGACACAAAACCATCTCAAAAGTGATGAAAACCAGGTTTTGCATGCTAATAAAACTGTATCACACTTATCGGCTGTTGTGCCAGGTTGTACAATAACATGATGGATCCAAAATCTATGCAACTATCTGTGACGTCAACAACACGGGGTGGAGATAGTTTCAAATCCTCTTAGATGTTGTAAAAATTGTCCACACCCAGTAAAGCAGGCTGAGAAGTTTATGTTTTTCCCAGTGGCCCCACATGAGAAATGGGTTTAGGGAGCTTCCAGCACATGGTTTCATTCTGCAGACAAATCAGGAATCAGAATGCATGCACAAATGTGTGTGTGTGTGTGTGTGTGTGTGTGTGTGTGTGTATGCGCATGTGTGTGTGCGCGTGCACGCACACACATGCACGCATATACACACACACACATCAAATATCCCCCGAAATGCTTGGGACCAGAAGTGTTCGGGATTTCAGGTTTTTTTCTTTTTGAATTTTGGAATATCAGCAGAATACATCCAGGTTGAGCATTCCTAATCCAAAAATGCGAAATCCAAAATGCTCCAGTGAAAATTTACTTTGAGAATCATGTTGGGGCTCAGTAAGTTTTGATTTTGTAGCATTGTGGATATTGGATTAGGGATGTTAAACACACATGCGCACACACATATATATATATCTGATGAGGTTAACACTTCATGGCACTAATACCAATGCAATAAATCAACTCTCTGCTTCACAGAGGTACAGTGAGCTACACAACTGATGTATTTTCAACTACACAAGTGCTACATTATCTTACCCAATATTCTCATTCTAGAGATGTCTGTAATCTTTAAAGTGCAGCATTAATATAGATTTTAATATTATTCATTCAACAATATTTATTGAGCACCTATAATGTGCCATGCACTGTTCTAAGCACATACAGTAGATTAGTAAACAAAATAAGTGATAGATATAACAAAAATAAATCTGTTAAAAGACGGATGTGCCACAGAGAACAAAATACGTAGTGCCTGGAAGGGGGACGGGGTGAGGTTTCAGCTAAGATGGCAGGGTGGAAAACGAGGCAGCCAAGTGGGCAGGTAGATGCAGAGTGCCCAGGCTGAGAAGACCATTGCAGCAAATGCTCCCTGTAGGAGTGTACATGGTATGTCTGAGGAAGAGCAAGGACCCAGAACAAAGGAAGTGAAGGGGGAGCAGTGTGGAAGGAAGTCCCAGCAGTAAGGAGGGCTGGGTCCCACTTTTGTTCTCAGGAAAGCAATGGCAGGGGTGTGAGCAGATGAGTAGCATGATGTGACTTGGGTTTTCAAACGTTCTCCTTGGCTTCGCTCATGAAACTAAACTGTAGGGGGAAGGGGAGAGGCAGAAAGCCCTATTAAGGGGCACTGGAGGCGATGAGACATAGGTGGATGGTGGACATATTTAGGAGGCAGAGCTGAGAGAAAGAGTGATAACCCAAGGGTTTCTGTTCTGAGCAACAGGAGTAGGGGATGGTGCTGCCTTCAACTGAGATGAAAAAACTGTGAGTAGAGTTGTTGGAGGGGGATGATGAGTTCAGGTTTGGGCAAACAGATATGAATTTAAGATCTTCAAGTGGAGATATTGAGGTAAGCAGGCAGTTGGACATACAGCTCTGAGGTTCAGGAAAGAAATGTGCTGAGATAAAAACCTTAAAGTATTATATTTGACACTGACATTGCTATCGACAGTAACTCAATTTATTATTGGCGGCTAAAACAAATATTAATAGCAATAATAAGAGAAACACACACACACACACACACACACACACACATGCACACACACACACAGTCCTCCTACAGGAAGAAAAAAAAGGCCAAGAATCATAAAACAAACAAAAGGAATGAACTGTTTGCTGACTGAGTCAATGGTCATGTTCACTTCAATCACTTGAATAAAATGAAGAAAAACTACACCCATTGTTCCTTTCCAAGACGGGGACTTGCTCTTTGGTAAACGTTTACAGGAATCTGAATGTGACCATGTGAAACAGAGTGAGCTCACGAGCTGGGACACTAGATAGTTTTCAGATCTTAAAAACAATATCATACATTGATTGCTGAAAGGAACAATGCTGGCTCAAAGAAACTTCAACATTGAAAAACAAAAGAGTTTAAATGAAACAGTTTTTAATTTCTAGGTATCTGTCCTTTCTGCCTGACTCATCTCTGGAGGGATTCAGTGTTTGAAAAGTTTCCTTTTCAGGTTCTGTTTCTAATGCATGATGACACTGGGCAAGGTTGCTGAGGGCCAGTGGAGGGGTGGGAAGTCCTACAGCTGCAGAAGATGATGCAATCTTTAAAATGTTACTCCACCCCACAAAAAAACACTTAAGACCCACCCATAAACCTGCATTAGAGAGGTTGCCAATACCTCATCCCCCAAACCTGCTGGCACAAACTTGTCAAAGCAAAAATTTCAGCACTAAATCGAATTAACAAACATTCCTTCAGCATAGCACTAGTGTAGCTTATTATAATTTGGAAAATTCCACGGTATTTATCAACTCCTAAGCAAGGCTACAATGCTTAGAAGTATACCACAGTACACGTCATCCGCAGCCACAAGCTCCAGGGCTCTGGGTGTGTTGCTATGGTAACCACGTACTTAGCAGCAATATGGCGCCTGCCTCTCACTAGCCTAGAACCAGAGGCGGAAGGAAACAGCCAGCTTCCTGAACGAAACAACTCAGGGAGTCACGGCACAAGCCATCTCCATCATTCACACAGGAGAATTCCTTTCAACAGTCTGAAATTGTCTCCACCTTACTCTTAGAGAAAAGGTGCACAATTCCTTCACAGTCAGCACACCCAAGCACAAAGCACTAGAGAAATGTACAGGAAGAGGAGAGGGATTGTCCAGTGTCTGAAAAGTGTGAAGGTCATACACTTAGATGAGTCCAGGAATGAGGGTTTTTTCTGGAAAGCAGATAGAGAAGTGCTGGTCTATTTCAAAAGTCATCCTGAGAAACATTCCCTAGAGAGATCAGTAAGAAAGGAAGCAGCAAACTAGAGCATGAGCCATTTGAGGGAAGTTGTTCCCACATAGAGGAAGAGGTGAAAAAGGAGACAGGACAAACAGCTAGTACATGAGGACATGGAAACCCTAAAAGAGAAACTGGAAGCTTCCTGAACCAAACCCCATGACATACTTTTGGATATTCCACATTATGTTGAAATCAAACAAAAACTGTCGAACATACCTTTTCCACCGGCAGAAAGTCATTTTCTACTTCAATTGATCTTGGTCTTAGTTTGATTGGCTTGTCTTTGAAAATGTCTCCAAAGCCCACTCCTTTAACTTTCTTAGGCTGGATTGCTGCAGTTGCCACTGTCCCGTTGGCACCTTCAGACTTGGTGCTGCTTGAGTCACCCCCATCACTCTCGGAGCCTGTGGTTTCCCTTAAACCTGTCAAGAGTGGGGATGGTGAGAGAGAGCTCAGAAATCAGTCAGAGCCCTGAAGAACTTCACAACCAGCCAGGAACCATCTCTCTAAGTGTTACTGGGCACAGGATAACTTGCACTAGGCTTTTGTATTCAGTGTGTTGAGTAGTTTGACTGGCTCTGAGTTTTGTTTGATCTCCCTATCCCTAACTTTTAAGAAGTGAATCAAAACAACTTTTCAGAAAATCCAATTCTAAGCAAGTATCTTTGTACATGTGAAATTTCACCCCTCTTTAGCTGGGAGCCTGGTTTCGATCCGAATTTGTTTTGCCAGAGCCTGTGCAATAATAACCCTTCCCATCCACCTCGTCGCCTCCCCACCCAGTCAGTACCACATACTGTACCTCCAATCTCTATGACTCATGTCAATTAGCAATTAGCAATGAAAGTAACATTTCCTAAAGGGAAGCTGTAAAGCTAAAAGCCATTTAAACAAATTAGCAATTAAAGAAACCACACAAAATTATAACTGCCAAAGAATTAAATCTTTTTGGATGGCTTCACAAGGAATAAACGCATGCAGACATGTTTCTCTAGGAAAGCATTAAACCAAACTTGACATTAAGACAGTTTCACCAGCAAGATGATCATTTGTTAAAGACGGAAAGGAAGCTGCCCTCCCAGAGGCCAGCATCCCCCAAACCTACAGCCCTTCTTCTCTCCCTTAAACACCAGTTTTCCCAAAGCTGAATTCCTTTCCAAGAAGAACATTGGGGACATGACACTCTTCCCTGGACCTTTTGCGGCATGTGTTTAGAGTCATAAAATAGTTATCAGCAAGACAACATGGACACTTACCTCCCCAGATACTTTTTCCCCCAGGCTCTGCCCACAATCGTGTTCCTAAAAGGAAGAGCCTATTTGTATCTAGTTAATTTCTGGGTGTACTTTCTTTCTTGATGGTCAGTATATCAATTATGCCATCAAAGGGGAGGATTCAAAGAATATTTTATGGAATACTAAACTCTGTCATTAACCCATCTCTGAAAGCCTCTAGATGTGTAGAATAGCTCCTGAACATTTACTACATCTCCTGATCATAACCATGCCCTTGAAATGAAAATATGCCATCAAATGTTCTCTATTAGCCAATTGTGCATTATCTTCCTACAGGTAAGGTGGCCTCCTAGTCCATAAGAATGATACACCAAATACTTGCTCACATAAACTCTCATAAAATGTTGAAGTCATTCAAATAAGGAAGTCTCAGTGCAGGAAGAAACTGTTAAATGAAAACAGACAAAACGTAGAAACGTCATTATAAACTGCTAACACGTTTCAAAATCAAATCCTTAAAACAATGGTTTTGTTTGTTGTTGCTGCTGTTTTCCATAAAATGGTATTTTTAAGCCAAAAGGGTGGGGGAGGAGGAAGATCCCTGGTGTACATTTTAATTAACTGAAAACCAGCATTTGTGAGCAAGAACACAGGACTGAATGAGAAACAGCCCATAACAATGGGGTCAGCCGCAATTCACAGGACAGGATTAGAGTGTGTAAACATCAAGAACCCTCCCCCAATTAGCTATCCATTCATGGTTTATCTGTTCATTGTTTTTGCAAATATCCCTGCTGGAGTATAATTTTGGAGTCTAAATATTGTGTCATTTCCCCCTTAACATGTTCTCATTTTGCATATGGATTCTATGTGATAAATGGCTTGTATATTCCTTTCTGGCTTGGAAAGAGCCATTTGAGGGTGAAATAAAGAAACAATTAGTGGAAGGAAACCATCACCACCCCGCTTCCTCAGCACACTGCCCCCATCACCACCAGAAGGCAGCAGGGCAAACAGATTAGGGCAAGTGTATTTTAGTTCTTCAAAGCGGAGAATTTGAAAGGTTCTTCTATCATTCATCATTAGTTAGAACTGTAATATTTTCAGCTAATGCCATCCTCATTTCACTGAGCTTCTGGTTTTTGGGATTTGCTGTCTGCCGGGCTCATCTTAATAAGTTTATACTAATCATCGTAAGAAATACTCTATGTTACATAGGGAGAGGCTGCACAGTCATTCAACCATACAAGCATGGCCCGGGAAGGAAACACACAGATTTTTCTTCCAGGAATTCTGACAGGCTGGTTCTATCACTTTTAAGTGTATAAATTAAACATCTAACTATCTGTGTTGGTAAAATAATTCAAAATCTACTTCCTTCCCTTTAGAAGAAAAGAAAAGTGACTTTTCATTTACATGTTCATTTGGTGCTCCAACTTTTAGCAACTCATGCCCATCATACATGTTATCCCATAAAATGTCCCAATGTCATGTCTGGAATGTCAGGTGACACTCTTGGGTGATACAACCCAGAGTGTGGACTGTGGATGGGGGCAAATTCATGAAGGGCTCATTACAGGTAGGCAATGGTGAGAGAAGTGCAGAAAGTATGTGTGTCTGGAGCAATACTTTAGTGTTTTAACCGTGTGCACTGGTATAACTTCCAGACATATGGCTGGTGGTGGAGTCATCTAAATGAACAGGGCACAGAGCAATCTAGGTGCTGTCAAACTCCCAAATTGAGGCACAGGTGGCACACTGCATGTGTAGTGAGGTCATATGTAGTAGGGCCATGCATCTTCCCATGGCGGAGTGGCAAGAAAAATAAATTTGACCCCAGTTTGTGAAGCATGGCTCTGGTGTTCATGTCGGAACCTTCTCTCTCATCATATCCATGCATATATGTATGTATGCATATGTGTATATGGAAACTAACGTGGATGCTCTCTTCCAAGGTGGGAAAAAAAGAACAAAGCCTCCTCAATTTTGTTCTGATAGTCCTTTAACTGTCCACTTTTCTGGAATGTACCCAGTCTTCCAGCATTGATCAGTTGAGATCCATGAGCCATTTTTATCGATTTTTAATTTAACACTTTACATGGATAGAGCTTACTATGTGGCAAGAACCATTCTAAGGGCATCTCATTCATCTCCTTCCCTTCAATTTTTTGCAGGCTTATTTCACAACACAAAAGCCTACACATTGTCCTGCTTAAAAAAAAAAAAAAAAAAAAAAAAAAAAAAAAAAAAAAAAAAAAAAAAAAAAAAAAAAAAAAAAAAAAAAAAAAAAAAAAAAAAAGTCTGCCATGTGGTAATTGGCTGAGCGAGCAAAGCAAAACGCCATTTCTGGCATGGATTTTCATGCCAAATTCTTACTTCTTTGAACCACACAATGACAAAATGGTTTACTGGTTTTCAATGACCCACTTGGAAAAAGCAATAACCATGAGAGGTTGACATCTCTGCAGGAAGCCATCTTACACCACTCCAGAAGCCCAGAGATACTGGTACAAATACATATGCCATGACAAATGCTACTGCCCCTTTGTCTGCACGTATGGTTCATGCACACATATCACATACATAATAGAGGCACAAAGCAAACAAAAGCGCCAGGGACTGGTGCTGGGAATGCTCCTTAGCACACGCCAAGGAGATGACACTTATCTTAGACAAATAAGTCCATGTCCTTGGATCAGATATTCACATATACACTTGGCATAAGCATGAGCAGCTCAGGAAAGGGCAGCTGCATCAAAAAACACAAGTATCCAGATCTTATCTTTACAAATGCCTTCTGCTGTTAAGGTCACTCACTGTAATAGCGTCTGTGGCCCTCCGTCTTTCCCGGTGCAGCTCGGTACAGAATTGTCCCTTCAAAGGTAGTCTTTCCTGACAGTGAATGAGAGAAGAGAAGGGGAGAGAAAAACAAGAGAGGGAGGAAGGGGGAGCAAATGATGGCAAAAGAAGGAAGAGGAAGAGTCTTTAACTCAATTTGCCTTCAATGAATCCACTGCAAGAGCTTCATCCACAAAATTAAGCAGAGACCATTAGGCAGGATTTAAGAATGTTACAGAATGAGCCCAAAGTCCCCATGCAACCAGGATGGCATGAGCACCCAGAAATTGGGGCTTGCCTCTGCAAATGACTGGCATGTACATTGTGCCCAGTTTAAACCTGGAAGCCATTTCAAGCATTGTAACTTAAAGCATGGGAAAACTTCAATTAACCAGAGGGAATCCAATCAATTGGATCCCTTAATTACCTCAATCATACAGCACAATCTTCTCTTTGGAGAGTACAACCTATGCATAATAAAGATTTAGACCCATTATCCTTTATCTTCTACCCCTAGAGACCTATATGATAAAAATGAATATTCATGCCCCCAAGAATCTAAACAAGACACAGAATTCTCTTTAAAAGATCTGTCGGCTGGGCACAGTGGCTCACGCCTGTAATCCCAGCACTTTGGGAGGCCAAGGTGGGCAGATCACGAGGTCAAGAGATCGAGACCATCCTGGCCAACATGGTGAAACCCTGTCTCTACTAAAAATACAAAACTTAGCTGGGCATGGTGGCATGCACCTGTAGTCCCAGATACTTGGGAGGCTGAGACAAGAGAATCGCTTGAACCATAGGCAGAGGTTGCAGTGAGCCAAGATTGCACCACTGCACTCCAGCCGGGCAATAGTGCAAGACTCTGTATAAAAAAATAATAATAAAAATAAAAAAATCTGTCAACCTCAGTGCCTTTAAGCAAGAAAATGTATTAATATACTGGCAAGAGGGGTTTCACCACTGAGGTTTGAAACCAACAGTGGCATCCATATGAACATACGGGGTTTCCTGCTTAGCATGAAGGATACCAGAAAACCCTATTTCTCAAAGTATCTTAATTGGGATTCTGCTGTGTCAGTCATGAAACTGTACTTAAGCATGAGGACATAGGACTCACCCAGTGTCAAGTATCAAATTATCTTTTTTTGTTGTTACAAGTAGAGATTACCAATAGCATAAGATTGAACACATGACTAAAGCCCAAATATCCCTGGAACCATGAGCAACTACACAGAATACACACATACTGCTCTGGTTTGAGTGTACTCCAACCCACCATCCCACACCCACCACCCACACCCTCACCCACCCACAAAGGCCTACAGAGAGTACCACCGACAGGCAAAATGATTTGCTAAAGGCAAATTCAATTAATAAACATATTACTTTAAATTATCTGAGAATAAATTCTATTATGGTTTGTTAGTTAAATATTCATACTGGAGGCCAGTCATACAGCTTCCTAATAAGTCTGGAGGATTAAAAAGCTAGGCTACATTTACAGAGAAGCAGAGAGTAACACTAAGTGAAGGGAGAACGCAACTTGTCTCACTTCTTAGAAACACTCCATGTGAAAATGGGAAACCCAAGAGAAACCACACTGTCAGTTTCTGGGCCTTGGCACGAATTGTGAATGATCAGAGCAACAACTTAAATGGGATCAGGTATTTCTAATTTCTGTGTCCTACAGCCATGGTGGTACATCCTTGTTTTGAAATGTGCCCTTTTCAACAGATGGGCTCCATCCAATTAAAGCAAAAACATAGGCATTCAAATCAGTGGGTGTGTACGAATAATCTGAAGACATAACAAAGTTTCAAATGTTCTTGTTACACTTAAAGGACTTTGATGACAAAAGTGGAGCAAGTAACAGTGGTTAGTTTTTATTTGGGCAAATTTTTATTCTGCTTAATTTCAGTCATTAAGTCAACACTACTCTCAGAACACAGCAGTTTTGTGAGCCTGGCCCTCCAAAAGTTAACAGCAGCAGTCCTCTCAAGTGTTAGAAAATAAGGAAGTGTAAGATTTTTTAAAAGGCAGTGTTTTGATAATGTTCACCCAAGTACACTAGAACTTCCATGTGTTCTTCCCCAAGACCAAGCCTGAGTAGACCATGGCTCTGATGTCTCTGAACGGTCAAGCCTTTCTGCAAAGTCTCTCTGTGCACTAGCAGCAAGGCAATTTGAGATGCAGTCTGGGCTGGGGCTGGGTGTCCTATGTGAAGAAGGAAAAAGCCAATTGGAAAGGTTATAAATATGAGTGATATTGACCTTACTGAGGGAAATTGTGTACTGTCACCATTAAGTATTAGTACTTGAAGGCAGCAAACACTATAAAAGGGAAGAATTTTAAAATTTACACACAAAACCATATACTTATGCTAGCATCTAATTTTGCCTGAAACTTTCACATCAATTTGCTCATTGTTCTTCATTGCTAATAGAACATCATACCCCAAACAAATACCATCTAATATTACAAAGAAAAAAAGTTTAATTATGCCACAGAGTGGAATTTGTCATACTGGCTTTCATTTTTACAGGCAAGGGACACTGAGCAATCCATTTCTTATAGCTAATGAAACACAATTATTTCTGTATCATGGCAGTGGTTTGCTAAATGTTTTTTAAAGCCATCTTTTTTTCTCTCTTTTTTTTGAGACAGAATCTTGCTCTGTTGCCCAGGCTTGAGAGCAATGGCACGATCATAGTCCACTGCAGCCTTGACCTCCCAAGTTTAAGCAATCCTCCTGCCTCAGCCTCCTGAGTAGCTGGGACCACAGGCACATGCCACCACACCTAGCAAATTTTTTTCTATTTTTTTTAGAGATGGGGTTTTATCATGTTGCTTAGGCTGGTCTCAAACTCGCAGGTTCAAGTGATCCTCCCACCTCAGCCTCCCAAGGTGCTGGGATTACAGGTGTGAGCCACCACACCTGGCCTCCATCTTCATCTTTGTCTTAGCCTGACAAGTCTGATACTAAAATACCAGAACCTCAACTTTTTAAATAAGGAATTAGGAAAATGAGGAATTCAATACCAGCAGAAAAATCATGGTTATTAATAGATACAGAAAGAAAATGCGAACTTTCTTCCTCTGAAGACTGTGGGAAATAACTGAAAATGTTTATGTAGCTATAAAATTTAATAAACAGGGATACTTTTAGTTTTACAACCATTATTTGAAAGCAAATAATATCAAAGGATGTGAAAAGCAGAAAAGACACATTTACTTCTTAAATGTAAGGCAAAATACATATAAAATTGAGGTTGAACAACAGTCATATCCGGATTTCTTTGCCACTGTACATTTAGTCAACAGTAGCATGTGCAAAATTGTAACTGAAAGCAATTAACTAATCATGATCTGTGACAATAAGAGGAAATAAGCTAAACTGTACTCAGGCTTGAAATTTGTCAGATGCCCTGTGAAAAGGTGAACTATTCATGTAATGGAGGCAGCACTAGAGTGTGTGTGGAAGGCTTATATATCATTTTCTTCCCATTACTCAAAGCCTGGGACTTAATTTCACTGCGCTTCAGTGTTCTCAGCTGACACTGAGTTAAACTATATCTAAGTTCCTTTCCACCTTAACATCATAAGATTTTGCCTACACTATCAGCACAACCACTTGGCTCTTGATTTTTAAAAATCTAATTTACTAAACACTTTTTTGGACTATTGATCTCTTACATGGGAGCCCATTCTATTATTATTTTAAAACTTCTGGTTGAAACCACTTTGCAAGTCCTAATGAGTAACTCGGTTTGGGAGACATTTACCAATGGCTGCTGACATTCAAAAAGTAGGACAGCCAGACATTATGAGCCTCCAAGTGGATTATCCATTACCATCTAGGCAGCAGGTTTGCTACCTGTGTAGCAAACCTGAATCTAATCAAGTCCCTAAATCTAATGATCAATTTATAGGAATACAGACTTAATGACACAGCAGAGATGAAACTGGCAAAAGCTACACAGTGAGAAACTAATGGACAAAGGGGCTCAGTTTCCTTAGCAAAAAAATTATAAGAAAAAAAGGAGATATGAAGGAGAAATCTACAGATTCAAAGAAGAGATTTGAGACATAGTAACTAACTGCAATTTATGTACTTTATCTGGATACAGAGTCGAATAAATTGTAATAAAAAAGACTTTAGGGGAAGTGAACAGTGAGCACGTGTTTAATTATTCTAAGGAACTGCCATAATTTTATGTGTGTGAGATAAATGGTATTTTTAGACACTCTTTTACTGATGCATGTTACAATATTTATGAATTAAATTATATAATATCTGGGGTTTGCCTTCAAGATAATATGGACAAAGTGTGTGGAGGGCTATAATTTTAATAAATTGGACAAAGGTTAATAATTGCTGAAGCTGAGTGATAGGTACACAGGGGTTCATTAGACTATTCTTATTTTTGCATATGTTAGAAATTTTCAACAGTAAAAAGTTTATAAGAATATTTTTTGAAAAACTACCTTTAAGGTTTCATAAGTTCTGTAAATGGTAAAGATGTTTTCAAATTTAAATATGCAGTGAGAAGTTTCCACTACGACATAACTATAAATTTTCCACTCTGAGATAAAATGGATAAAATATCCGCCAATACAATCATTGCAATTATTTCCTTGATAGACTAGATTACCCTAAACAAAGATCTAGGAAAGTTTAGAGACTTTTATAACCAACTACCATATGTAAAAATACATCAGAATAAGAGAAAAGCAAGTTCAAGCGATTTTTCACCTGTCATTCAAAAATAAAAATGTCTCCTTATAGTAAAAGGCAAAGCATTTATTAGACACCTACCATGTATCAAGCAGTCTTGGCATACTTCCTGATAAATATAATGCCAATGTTTCTTCTATCACATTCATCCATTGGTACACAAAATTCAACTCAATAACTACTTAATTAGAGACCAGCCTGGCCAACACAGTGAATGGAACCCCATCTATACTAAAAATACTAAAAAATTAGCTGGGTGTGGTGGTGGGCACCTGTAATCCCAGCTACTTGGGAGGCTGAGGCAAGGGGAATTGCTTGAACCTGGTAGGCGGAGGTTGCAGTGAGCCGAGATCGCACCACTGCACTCCAGCCTGGGCCACAGTGCAAGACTACGTTTCAAAAAAAAAAAAAGAAGAAGAAATAAATAACTGGTTGAAATATTTTCTGGAAGTAGAAATGCAGAGAATACAAATACCAAATAAATATGTGTACATACAGAAGCAGGGGTGTTTGTGTGTATGTCAGAAAAGAAGAGATATATGTGCTTTTACTGTACACATGATTCATACTCAGATACAGATTTTATCATTCTTAGAAAAACCTTACCCTAATGTGTGGTAGCATTTACATTAAGAGGATTTGCAAATGATGTCACTGTGATCTCAAAAAATTAGAATATGGCACAAACATTAGGAATTTAACTTACTCCCAGATCTGTGTATTAAGCAATCTCTGTGAAAAATGAACTGTTATTTGTGAAGAGTATTAATGGGTTGGTCAAACAAAGACCTAGATTAAGTACATTTTAGCTCATTCCAGAGTAAAAAGCTAGATGTCTTTTGTATATGGACCACATTTTAATTTTTACAGTTTTATGACAAAAGTAAATATGCATGTACCATAATTATAACAAGATGTTATCACTGGGGGAAACTGGGTGAAGGATACAAGGGATTTCTCTGTACAGTTTTGTATTTATTTTTGTAACTTCCGGTGAATCTACATTTCAAAACGAAATATTTTTTTTTTAAGTAAAGCACATCAAAACTACCAGCACCATTATCTGGGAGTGGAGAATAAGCAGATTCCTTTTAAAACCAAAGGCTCTACTTAGAAAAATCCTACCAGTACATATAATTTCTGTATGTAATCTGATCCAATTATAGAAATTTTAACATAGTTACACACTGAAGCAAATTCAGGGGGTAAATGGCTACTGGATATATATATGTATATTTTGAAACAGTCTTACTTTGTGGCCCAGGCTGGAGTATGGTGGTGTGATTGTGGCTCACTGCAACCTCTGTCTCCCAGGTTCAGGAACTTCTTGTGCCTCAGCCTCCTGAGTAGCTGGGATTACAGGTGCATACCAGGCACATGAGGCTAATTTTTTTTTTTTTTAAATTTTTAAATTTTTTTTAGTAGAGACAGGGTTTCACCATGATGGCCAGGCTGATCTCGAACTCCTGGGCTCAAGCTATCTACCCACCTTGGCCTCCCAAAGTGCTGTGACTATAGGCATGGGCCACCATGCCTGGCCTGCTACTGGAAATTCTGTCAGAACACCGAGAGATACTATTTCTCTCTCTCAGGGAATTACTTCAATTTAGCAAGCTATACATTATTCTCACATTTGCTCTTCTATGAAGCCCTACATCCCCATGGGACTGGCCTCTCTGCCTTTGCGCCCCCACTCTTCTTCAGATGCTTGCTAGCAGAGCACCTGGGATACTTTGCTGAACTTGGGTTTCCATGTCCTCTTTCTGTAGTGTGAGCTTACTGAAGGCAGGGACCCTGTCTGAGTTGTCTCTGTATATCGTCAGTGCCTTGTAGTGTTTTAGTAACAACAGGGTGTCAATAAAGATTGAATGAAGAAAAGAAGGAAGAAAGAAGGAAGGAGAGAAAGAAGGATGGACAGATAGATGAATATGGACAGACGGATTGAGAGATAGGCCCTCTTTTCCTTAACTGTACATACAGGAAGATTACAAAGGCCATGTATCCTTTATCAGAAGCAGCCACCCTTGTTAGGAGACATGTCTCTCCAGAGGACTAAAAATCCCCTCAACAATGGCGACTAAACATGGCTGCTGAAAGTACTGGGCTCTCCTGGTCTTGAAATGGAAGGCTTTTAATAGAGTAAGTGTGAGTGGGGAATAGTCTCTAGAAGAGAAAATGCCCCTTCTGAGTAGGTGACGACATAATGCGAAATAGAAAGACCAGTCCACCCAACCTCCTAATCCTCTGTACCAGGAATTCCAGCACCAAATCCCTTTAGCTGAGGGGTCAGGCAGGATGAGCTGTCCATATTACTAACTTAGAATGAGAGAAGTCAATTTGTTTCAATAGTTCCAAGATACAAGAGGCATTACTCCTCTGATCTTCCAGCTCTGAGAGCACAGCTAAGATGGCAGGACACCAAGATGTCAAGACTTTTCCAAAGAGGTTGTCTAATACCTCTGCAGATCTCCTCCTTTGCATCAGTAGAGGAACTCCAAAGTAATTTCCAAATGTAGTCATAATGCTTCAGCGAACACGGTATTGATCAGTATGCAAGCAGCCTCCAAGCAACTGATACTAAATGGTTATGTTTCAACAGTTATCTTGACTAACAATGAGAGCTACCATTTATTATGGGTCTGCCACAGAGCAAGGTGGTTTATGCACATTATTGCTATTGGAACTTATAATGAATTTATTCATGGAAATAATGTTATAATGACCCGATTTGGTCCTCCCTCTAAAAAAATCCCATTTAATCCACCATGTCCCTGACATAGCGTATTGTTATTAGAGGACCTAATTATCAGGTACAATAGTTATTCCAGAGTACAAAAAAAGACACCAGGGCAGCTAGAATTCTAATACGGATTTTGAAAGCAATAGTAACTTCCACCAATGTGGGATCAAGGATACCTTCTCCCCTCCCAGTAGTACTCATCAGCTGGGCCACGTTAATAGCGAATCCCCCTACCCCAATCCAGAGAAGGCAACAGGAGCTCCAAGACACTTTGTTTGTCCCCCACCACCCTCCAGTCCTTTCTACCATAGACTCTAGGATGGAATGGGGTTCAGGGGTAGGAGGGTCCCAGGCTTTGGCGGTGGAGGAAAGGAGCACTGCTGAAGCCAATGGGTAACCAGCCAGTGCTGCTGTTTCTGGGTATGTCAGGCTACATCATCCAGAGCTACTGAGACACCAAGTGAAGGAGATCACCTCAGCACTTCTCTGGAAATGGTGTTACCTCCAAATCAGACATTTGTCTAATCATACCACTGGTTAAATAAAAGAGACACAAACTAACATGAGAACACCACTCAAGTCAGGTTTTTCCAAATGGAAAAGGAAGACATTTAAGAATTATTTGGGCAGGCTAAGCTGCCCTCCTCTTACCAGAAAGGAAATTCTGCATCCCTAGGTAGTGCTGCACAGTTGAACCTCCTACAACATTCATCCCCATGACCTTGGCACAAGATGGCACAAGAGATACAAAGATGCCCACGGGGGAAATTGGGTTAGTGACTGGGAGAACGAAGTTTCCCAGTCCTGACCTTTTGCTCCGTGAGCTGGAAAGGGCAGCAGAGAAGCTGGAGGGAGACCTTCAGGCCCTGGAGAAAGAAAGACCTGAAGTTCGTCGTCACCATCGTGGAAGGACACACAGGCTTACACCCAGGGTGGGACCTGGACTCTCAGTTGTCTTAACTTACTTTTAAGGGGAATGGCATGCACTCATCTTGTCACAGCAGTTCACTTCTTACTACCAGTGATTTTTCTTTTTTTGGTAATTTTTCTCCAAGTCCCTCAAGGGTTGCTGAGAAATACTGACAATACCATTTGGTTCATTTTTAAAATAATTAGGAACTTATGGTAAGCAACACTCTAGAAGTATATGAAGGCACAACAATGTGGGCCACCCATGAGACAGTTATTACCAGGGCATGAAGGCTGACAGTTACCTATCCAGAGACATACACAATGTGTGGCTGCAGGTCACACCTTTACAGTGATCAACTTCCTAAATCACAATGGGTTAAGGTAGTACAACCAAAAAAATACTCATGAATGTTTACCATAGCCTCTCAGCATAGGATACAGAACAGAAGGGAGGCTGGAGCACAGCCTACCAGTCCCCCGCCCTTCTCCTGCTTGGTAGGGTGGACTTCCTTACTTGACTTGGACAGCTGCTCATCCTGGGAAATGCCAAGCTCATCCGACTCCCCTGACAACTCCTTGATGAAGTTGGAAGGAAACATTCCAGTCTTCCCGTTGAGAACACCTTCCCACCATCCTTCCTCTACCTGCAGAGATACAAACAAAAGAGCAGAGATGCAAGGGTAAGGTTAGACATGGTGGTTTCCAATTTTGCCTCCCATCTGTAGGGTGTAGCATGCATAGCTCACGCAGGGAGACTGGACGGCTTTAAAGTTAACAGGGAACAAGAAAGCAGATCACATGGAGTCTTGAGATCCAGGCTAAAGAAGGGGGTGTTTACCTGGGGTCCATAAAAGCAAACAGACAAAATTAATACTTCATTTTCATTAGCCTCTAACTGAAATTTGGCATCTGCTTTGATTATGAATGTAGGTAAAACATCAGTATTAGAAGGACCTGTGACTCATCACCAAACAAACCACAGATACTTTCATGTCACATCATAGACACTGTGGGTATCTCAAAATATCATTTGTGCTCACTGCTGCTTCGAAATGGTCATAGTTATTATACCCACTGGGAGACTTTTACTATTTAGTCTATTAATAAGGATACCCATAGATTACTACATCAAAATTTAGTTTTAAAATAATTTGATAACTATTTCAATATACACTGTCCCCTTTACAATCCTATGTGTTTTATTTTGTGCATTTAAAACCATTATCTAAAAACTGAGACTGGTTTCCTCAGACTATCAAACTAACTAGACAGCCTAAAAAATATACTTAAGAATCTATCTGTAGGCTAAGAACTCAATCAGAAAGTGTAAGAGCTTCCTGTACGTTTCTGAAGGGCTCTAAGTTACCCTAAGTGAACCAGAAGTGGGTAAGGAGGTAGGAAGGGCAGAGAGACTGTGATATATGGGTAGGGAGTGAAGACTGAATTGGGGGAGCAGTGAGAATGGATGAGGCAGATTTGAATTTGAGGGCCTTTGAGGTCTGAGCTGGCCTTGAGTGATCAACTAGCAGGGATGGGTGATAGCAGGGAAAAAAAATTATCCCTGGATTTTGTGATAGAGCCACTAGTAGAACAGCAGAAGTCAGAAGAGCAAACTGGATTCTTGGAGGAAAATAAGGACAGTTTGAAAACAAGCAAGTATTAAGTTACCAGAAGTATGGTGTGGTATAATAGAACCTCTGGAATTGTTTTACCATGTACACATACAGACAGTCCCCAACTTACAAGAGGTTAACTTAGGATTTTTGACTTTATGACGGTACAAAAGTGATATGCATTCAGTAGAAACCATACTTCAAATTTTGAATTTTGATCTTTTCCTGGACAAGCAATAGGTAGTATGATACTTCTGTAATGCTAGGTGGGGGCAGCGAACCTCAGTTCCCAGTATGTCATGTGATCATGAGGGTAAACAACCAACACTCTTCAGTATGCTGCTGCCAAATGATTTTGCCCAACTATAGTCTAATGGAAGTGTTGTGAGCACATTTAAGGTGGGCTAGGCTAAGCTATGCTGTTTGGTAGGTTAGATATATTAGCACATTTTCAACTTAATGATATTTTCAACTTATGAAGGGCTTATTGGGACATAATCCCATTGTAAGTTGAGGAACACCTGTATTACCAATCTAAATTAATAAATACAATTTAAGAGCTAAAATAATTCAAACAAAAAAGAAAAGGAAAATTCGAGTCAAACGTCCAGTTCAAACTTTATCTATCCAAAACTTAGCAGTTGTGTGACCTTATTCACATTTGTCCTACCAAAATGAACCCCATTTTATTCCCATCTGCATAATGGGAATAATTAACACACTTGACAGTTGTCATCTTTAGGCAGCATCTCAATCTGTGTTAGAGGTATATATGCATTATGAATCTTCACCTGGGGCTGGGGGATACAAAACTGTATAGGACATGTCCTTAATTTTCCTCAAGAAGCTAATACTCTACCAAGATAGAAAGGTGTAACTAAACATTAGCAATGCAAGGTAAATAGATGAGAAAAGACCATGACTTAGCACACATCAAACTTGTTACACAAAGTTGAGCTTACTGAGATCTGGGGTGCTAAAGGAAGGCTTTGAGAAAAAAGAAATGAAAATTAATGTAGGCCTTTAAGAGAAGAAATAGCAGCCATACTTAGGGGACAGGTGTGTATGAGAAAAGGGGGGAGCTGATAGAGCCTGTAGAATGGAGATAACCTGAACAATATGTTTAGAGCATTTATAAGGAAACTTGTGGGATACAGACTTGCAGAGTGGTAATTACACTTGCGTGATCACAAAATCTTCAGGAGAGAACCCAGATGACGGCATCTGTGCACAACTGTCCCAATGACTATTTGATACCAAATCGTGGCATTTCACAGCATTTCCACTGAAATCATTCCATGTTTCTATGCCAACTCAACTGACATATCATTTTTTCAAGGAGCTTTTTATAGGCTTAGATGGCTAGGAAGATGCACCATGAGTCTCAGTATCAATCGTCACAGGATTTGTAGGGTAGAGTCCTTTGTGCTGGTACTGAATAAGAAACCAAAAAACGACCTCTCTCCCAGGAGTCACAGGGCAGGAGGGGAAAACCAAGGGCATTAACTACAAATGAGCAGTCCATGGCATAATCCCCAACAGCACGGGGCAGCTGGGCCAATTCCAACCCACTCAGTTCGAAGATGTCTGAAACATTCCTATTCTCAGTAATAAGTGGCTCCAGCCCAATATCCCTGAGGGAAGCCCTCCTGATGTGTAGGGAAAACAGGCTGCCTGCTGGGAAAATAGGGGTATCTTCACCTTGCCACACCCCCAGATGCCTGTATCACTGTCACAGCACAGTCTGAGAGGGGTGGCCAATAGGAAAATGGCAGAAGTCTATCATTAGCCACGCAGTAAGTGGAGGGACAGACAATAAAACCACTGCTCAATGCCTGGGGACACACTTCCCATCACAGGCGCACCATGGGCATGATGCTAATCTCTCTGTGAGCTACAGCCCTTCATAAGGGTGGTGGTGGTGGCCCCAGTACCAATGAGAGTCGTTCAGTACTATTTCCTTCTATAGCCAGGCCAGTTGTTTTGGTCTCAAGACTGAGGCTGGAGACAGGAGAAAAATGGTATCTCACACTATCCCTCTTCAGAGATATTCTAGTTCACCTTCTTATGTAAAGATGAGGACACGGACACTGTCACATGATTTCATTCATTTATTCATTCACTCATTCTAAGAGTAAAGCACAGTGCCTCACATACTGAGTGAATGAATGAATGAATGAATGGCAGAGACATCACTGGGAAAAATCCTCCATGGGGGCCTATAGAGCCCTGATTTCCCCACAGAAAAATGTTTCCTTCCTGTGAGGAGTAAAAGGAGCTGAAGATCCTAACTATATTCGCCACTGTTCTTAACTAGGTACTGCCACACCCAGGTCTGTATGGTCCTCCCAATTCCATCAATTTCACCAATATTTAGTGAGCACCTATCCTGCACTGCCCCAGTACCTGAGGACAGATTCACTGCTCAGCAAAACAGATAAAGACTCCATCCTTGAGAAGTTTCCAACAAGAGAGAGGACCTTACAGAGCCCGAACACCCCCTGCTTAGAAATCAAGCTTGCTTATGTTTGCATTTCTATAGTTAAGGAAAGAAACGCATCTCATTGTAACCAAGTAGGGATTATGAATACCACACCAAGGGCTTATAACTTCCACCCCAAGGAAAGGACAATAATAAAAGGGGGGCAGATCTTCTCCCTTCCCATCTTCTCCCTTCCCCACTCATAAACAGTTTTCTGCAGGCCTTGGCTCTAGGCTGAGAACAAATCCCACCTGTGTCCCTCTATGACCAACCCAGCCAGCTCAGGAGTCCTCTGATTAGTTTGGTCTCTTCTAGAACTTCATATAAATGTGCTAAGATATAATTTCACTGTGCACCAAGAGTGAATCTCACCTTTGGCCCAGAGCTGGAAGCAGAGCAGTTATACCTGGTAGTGTTTGAGAACACAGAATAAAACAACTTCAACAATTTCTATCTGAGGACCCAATTCTCATGTCTTTGCAATCAACAGCATTTAAGTGGGTTCAGGGTCCAACGAAGTAGTTTTTAAATCTTAGCCCTGTTGGAGATTGGGCAAACACCTGGTTGAACTTCAATACTCCCATCCCCACCCCATCTTGCACCTCATTTGTAAGGCACTAAAGAGGAAGCCTGTGACTGAAAAGATGGCATACTGCCTGTGAGTACTTGGCTATTCAGATCATTTCCTATTTATCACCCCTGAAGTTTTACCTGTCAACTGGACTGAGAAGGGGAACAGACCCAAGGGCACAAGTTGCAAGACAAAAAACTCATCTAGGGACAACTATAGCTTTTTTTCATCCAATGTGATACCCAACCCCAATCACTGAAGGGGTGCGTTTGAGGGAAACCTGGGGTTAAGAGGACACACATAGGCAAATGAAGTCAGCTTCATTATTTCAAGAGCTGTTTTACCATTCTTCCCATAAAAGAAAAGTGACACATCCAAGTCTAAGGAAAGGCCCACACCTTAACGTTGCTAAAATTTTGCTCAAAACTTTTTCAGAAATAACTAAATGAAAATTGCAATACTGGTCCTTTCTCTTACTTGTGAAAGGCAGGGAAAGATGCTTTGGGAATTTTTAAAATACTAGAAAAGGGCCAGGCGCAGTGGCTCACGCCGCAATCCCAGCACTTTGGGAGGCCGAGGCGAGCAGATCATGAGGTCAGGAGATCAAGACCATCCTGGCCAACATGGTGAAACCCTGTCTCTACTAAAATACAAAAAATTAGCCAGGAATGGTGGTGTGCACCTGTAGTCCCAACTACTGGAGAGGCTGAGGCAGGAGAATCGCTTGAACCCGGGAGGTGGAGGTTGCAGTGAGCCGAGATTGTGCCACTGCACTTCAGCCTGGTGACACAGTGAGACTCTGTCTCAAAAAAAAACCAAAAAAACAAAAACCTAGAAAAATGTTAAGATCGCTTTTAAAACTTTTTAAAATTGAAGTATAATTTATATAAATGCACAGAACTTAACAATACAAACTGATTAGTTTTGACAAATGCCCATTGTAACCAATGCCTCTATTAACATACAGAGCATTTCCATCACTCCAGAAAGTTCCCTGTGCCCCTTCCTAGTCAATCCACCTCCAAGCAATTTTAATCTGATTTCCATCACCTTTGATTCATTTTACTTCTTCTAGAACTTTATATAAATGTGCTGAGACATAATTTAATTTTCTGAAAATTGCTGAATAGAATACAAATTGTTTCTGGTAAATATATTTTTCTATCAGTAGAACTGGTGGAAAAAATATATCTTTAAGGGGGCCATTTCCTGAAAGCATAAACACCTACACTATTTTCAATTTCAGAGGATGTGGGAAAGCTGGCTATGCCAAATATAAACAAGCATTATGTAGGCCCTAAATGGTTAGACCAATATTTTCCCCCAATTCCTGTCTAGTTCATTGTACGATTACCTCTTTCTAGCTGGCCAGAACATTCCATTCACATAGGGAAGTTGTTTTTATTCCCTCTCCTCACTCTTCTGAGAACAAGGCTATTCTACATGAGAGGTGGCCCTCAAAGAGAAATCTCTAGAGTAACTGGAAGGGAAGTCATTTAAGAAAACATATACAATTTCTATTTAAGACTTAGGCAAACTGCCCAACAAGAAAGAGCAACATCCATGATTTTTCGTCAGAGTGGAAAGGGTTTCTGTTAGAGCTTTTGGAAACCTCCTTCAGCAATGCTAGATAATCCTGTCCTTCAAAAACAGCCACGGGCTATTCTACAGGTCCCCAAATTCCTAAGTGAGTCCAATGCTAAAGTCTTACTACCATTCCAATTAGAAAATATGAACAAATGGTAACACAAGCCAGCAAGATAACCTTTCTGATCAATCTAGATCTTCAAGTTTTCTTCCATCACTATTTCCAGGTGAGAAAATGGTTATGGGGATATGTTCACCTGGGAAACCTTTAGATTAGGAATCTTTAAACAGGGTGCTCCTTTGAAACTTCAGCGTGGGCAGCACCGTAACTTTGATCTCAACCCCATTTCACTGCATCTACCAGTACCTGCTTCCTATAACTCTACACCTGTCCCAAAGGTTCACAGGTCCTCCCCTACTGCAGAGCAAGGCTCTAATAAGACCATGTCCTCCTTCCTCCAGTGCATAAGACAAACACCACTCATTTTGTTTGCATGTCCAGTTGAAACCTCACCTATTCTACAAAGTATCTTCCTCACCCTGTATGACCACTCCCATTTTTAAATTCCTCTCTCATTAGTCAATGCCATCATTTGCCACTCTGGAAACATCTTGGGTTGATAACTACCTTAGCTGTGTGTATCTTACCCTACCTGACTAGACCAAGAATGTTTCAAGGGACAGAGTCTATTCAATCAATCTCCCAATCTCAATAAACAGTTTCTCTCAGAGTGTAAGCACTGAAATATTTGATAAATGCCACAGCTATGCAAATCTATTATAAATACATTTAAACTTGCAAATATGTTACTTTTATATGATTGTGGCCTGTTTTGTATGCTGATGATTCAAATCTAATCAACTTTCTCTTCTAAACATGGCTTCCTTTTCCTTAATATGAATGTTTTACCATCTCTGCACATTAGGAAATCAGAGATATTCACCTCAAAGTTACTTGGAGAAATAATTGTAAAAATAGTTCAAGCTCTTTGGATTATCAAATTCCAATAAACAGAAAATTAATTTTTTTTTGAGACAAACTCTCACTCTGTCGCCAGGCTGGAGTGCAGTGGCATGATCTCGGCTCACTGCAACCTCTGCCTCCCGGATTCAAGCAATTCTCCTGCCTCGGCCTCCCAAGTAGCTGGGACTACAGGCATATGCCACTACACCCAGCTAATTTTTCTATTTTTAATAGACACGGGGTTTCACCATGTTGGCCACGATGGTCTTTATCTCTTGACCTCGTGATCTGCCCACCTCGGCCTCCCAAAGTGCTGGGATTACAGGCATGAGCCATTGTGCCTGACCTAATGTTATCTTTTTTTCGTTTTTAAGAGATACAAACCCTTATAAAGCAAGGCGATATCTTAACAGGTTAGAAGTTTGGTATGCTTCGATCACCTATTAACTGATCAGCCTTTGAATGAGCTTGACTTCTCATGGGCAAAAATGACATGAGGAGAGACTGCCCATCCACACCCACAAAGGTTGTCTGACTGATTAAAGTTTTGATGAAGTTCAAGGGCCTATTTAACTCTAGCTGAGTGAATCAAATCTTCTATGACACAAGAAAGAAGATTCTGAAGTACTTCAAAAGTGGAAGTTATCTTTGCAAGCCACAAAGCCAGATTAAACTTTAAGCCAGCCTGACTGGGGGTCACTGAGAAATACCTCAAAAGGTAACCAAAAAGAACACATGAAAACAAGAATCTTTGAACATCCCCTGGGCCACCAATGAGAGAATGGATAAGTCCAAGCTAATCTAACACAAAAGGAAAAGTGGCTCCTTTCCCAGGCTCTAGATAACATTAAAAAAAAAAAAAAATGGCTTCAAAGTACCTCCCCAAAAAAAAAAAAAAAAAACCCACCATTCTATAGGCCAAAAAGCCCACATAAAAATTCCAGAGGCCTTCAAATGCCATTTCTCCTGGAAACCTCGTTCACATGCCATCTCTGTTCTACCTACAATTAAAACTTTGCCTGTATTTATTTGTCTTCTCCATTTTGGATAAAAATGACCCAGTGTGTATTCACAATGATTTCGTTGAAACTATCAATCCAGGAATTCACAGCCTGCTACTTTCCTTTTGAATTGGCAGTCTGGTCCCTTTAGGTTCACAATGATAATTTTTTTCCCCACAGCACAATCACCCCTTTCCAGCCAGGAGCCAGAAACACAGCAGGTGCTTTCTTGGCAGGTGCTTTGCTTTGCCAACTCCACTATGCCCAGACTACCATGAACACTCCCTTCCTTCCCTAAACCATGCTTTGGAGGCTGGCTCAGGCTGAGGAGTCAGGGCTGGTAGACTCCTACTAAATGAGCAAGCTGTTCACCTGACCAAGGGTCAAGGCTGTTTCTACCTAAACCTGCTTAAGCCTCTTGATCATTATTTTGTCTAATTTAACGCATTTGGTTAAATTGGACAAAAACATACAAGTGTCAGCCGGGCGTGGTGGCTCACGCCTATAATCCCAGCACTTTGGGAGGCTGAGGCAGGCAGATCACGAGGTCAGGAGTTCAAGACCAGACTGGCCAACATGGTGAAGCCCTTTCTCTACCAAAAAATACAAAAATTAGCTGGGCCTGGTGGCTCATGCCTGT
>NW_016107443.1:2379735-2389875 GCF_001604975.1 Cebus imitator
TAATGATCTGAAGGTTTAAAAAACACTGTTGCCAAATTTGGTGTGAAGAGGACAACTAAAGAAGATAAGGGGTGAGGGGTAGGGGAGCTGTAGAACTTGAGAAGGAAACTAATGGGAATCATAGAGAATGCACTATGGAGGCAGAGATAGATGGAACTCAAACCAGTAAACCCATAATTAGGAAGTGGCTTTGGCCCTATATCATAAGATTGTATTGATAAATGATGAACGAATATACATTTTGATATTTTAAGCTAAAATTAGATATTAAGGCAGATGTTTTAGGACTTCAGGATTCCCCACTTGATTCAACTCTTTCAAAAAAACTAGTCCATACATTCAAAATCCTCCTAAGGCCTATCCGTCAGGGCAAAAAAAGAGAGAAAGAGAGAGAGAGAGAGAGAGAGAGAGAGTGTGTGTGCGTGTGTGTGTGTGTCTGCAGCTTTGCAAAATTAGAGAAATCCATCTCTTAATCAATAAAAATATAATATATACATACGCAATGTTATATTTTATTAATATATTGATTAATCCTACAGTATTGCAAACCATTATGTTCTTGCCTTGATCTGTCTCTGTGATTTAGGGGTTTTGTTTATTTTGAGGTTTTTTTTCTGTTTATTTTTAACTGTCAGTGGAATTAGAGAAGAGCTATCATTAGCATTTATATAACATTCACTACAAGAGAAAAGGACAGATTATATATTACACAGTGACAAGGACCCAGTTTCTGCAATATAACAAGTAAACTGGAACAATGGGGAATTTTTGATGATATTTTAAAATTTTGGATTAATATGCCAGCCTTTATGTTTTGTTTTATGTAAATCTCATAGACTATATGGTTATTTTTTCCTTTTTCTTACTTGAAGCACTTCCAGAATGAAGAACAGGATTTAGCTGGCAGTGAATAATAGAAAGGAGGCTGGTATTGTAGATGGTAGCAAAGGCCTATCAGCCTCTAGGCAAATCCAGTAACAGCTCTACAAGCACTCATCTCTATCCTTTAAGCAATCAACATTCAGTTTGTCTGCAGCCAATAGGCAGGCAGAAGAGCGCAATATTCCTGAGAAAAGTATTAATCATTTTCCTTGTCTTGACTCGTGGTTTTTCTTAATGCATTATTACAATGTTAAAAGAAAAGTCAACTTCTATGACAGAAGCATTTTCAATTCTTGTTCCCTTTCAGTCTTTGATCACAAGCACATAGATATATTTTACATGGTTTTATCCTAGTGTATGCAATTTTGTGTTCTGATTTGTTCAATTTGCAAAAAAACTCTTTTTGTATTTCCATTGATTAATTTACTTGTTCAGCAAGCATTTATTAAAGCGCATGTTAGGTTTCAGGCACTATTCCAGGTACCACAAATATAAAGATAGATAAAAATCAGGTCCCTGCCATTGAAAAGCTCTCAGCTTAGTAGAATATAACAGATAATTACAATGCAAAGTATCATAACAAATACATATTTTAAAACCTGTGTTTACCATTTTTAATGGCTTTACAATGTTCTACCTGGAAAATACAACTTAATTCCCCTTCTTGATTATTTTTCATTATCACAAATACTGCTATAATTAACACGCTTCACATGTTTCTTCTTCATTAATCAGTTTCTGTGGATAAATTCTCAGGAATGAGATCATTGAGTCAAAAAGTGTTATTCAGATATTTATAGCTCTTGGCATACCTTGCCAAATCGCTTCATATAAGGATCACACAGACATACAAATTCATCAGTTCTTCCACACCTTGCCAACAGCCTTACCACTAAATATTTTCTTAGGATTTTCATAAGTAAAAACCCATTACTGTCTTAATTTAATTACTGTATTATTTAATTAACTGCTAGGTGGAACATTTTCTTGTGGCTATGATTTTTTTCTCCTTCTGGGATCTGTGTTTACAGCAGATTTATCTATCATTTATCACTGTTATAATAGCTTCCTAATATTTTCACATACTACATATATAATAACTTTTGTCATAATTTATTGCAAATGTTTTCCTATTTATTGTTCTCTTTCTTTAGCTGGACTAGCTTCAAATTATACCAAAATCTTAACCATTTTTCTTATTAGTCACATCTGTTTATTTTTTCTTCTGGAATTCCTTCCATGGCTATAGTCTTAAGAAATTTGTCATTCTACCACAGAAATAAATGTTCTCTGTTGTCCACTCATTTTTCACTCATTCAATTTTCAATAAATGTCTCATATATGCCCTGCTTGCCACCAGTGGTAAAAAAGGATGAATGACATATTAATTATCCAAAACTCAGAAGTAGGTAAAAGGGGTTCCTGCATGCCTTACCAGTGCCACGCTGGAGACCCCATTAATTGCTTCTGGAGGGACACATATCTCTGTTTGGCACACTATTTACCATTTATGAGGCTAGTTTACAACTCTGTTACTGTGGATATTAACTGGTCAAAACTGAGAGCACTGCAAATGATTCTTGCCAGGTAGCAACAAAAATAAATTTTGACGAGCAGAAATGCAAAGGATTTGTTCCCTAGAAAAGATAACCTCAAAGGTTACAGTTTTATTACACTGTAGGGCACTATGTAGTTTTGCATGTAACTTTGCTCTTTCACAATTCTCTTTAGCCAGACTTACCATCTTATAGATTCCTTCACTAATGAGTTAAATAAAACTCTGACACATGCTCACATTAGGTTATGTATGAGAGTTAGGAAATCTGGCTTCCCATGACAGTTTCCTTAAAGTCCTCCTCCACTTCTAGCTTCCTGTTCTATGAACTGTGAGTTTCTGTAAGGTCAGAGGGCATCACCAAACAAAAAGCAATTGGAAAACTGTGTTTCTACATACAGACACAACTGTTGAATCAGAATGAATGATAAGCACACAGATATATTTTACATGGTTTTATCCTAGTGTATGTAATTTTGTGTTCTGATTTGTTCAGTTTGCCTGAAACCCAGGATCCTCTGGGCCTGAGGGAGTCTGGAGGGACATTTCACCAGGGAATGTGGTGCAGCAGGAAGAATGAGAATGTGGTGCAGGAACAAGAAAATGTTGTGCAGCAGGAAGAGCGAGGGTCTCCAGTCACAGGGACCAGGGTTGGCCATCAGCCCTGCCTCTTCTAGGTCTCTTGATCCTCTTTCCTCATCCCGCACAATAAGCTTAAAGAACTTTGTCACGCCTGCCACATACTAGGTCTTCTAAGAAATGTCACTCCTTTTTTTGCCCTCTAAATCCACAGTGTCCCCCACAATGAATACTAAATCCATGCTCTAAAGATGGATCTGGGTCACTCTGGATACCCAGAGTCTATGATCAATTCAAGTAGAAGAGAAACTTGGTGGCACTGGGTTGGAAATTCAGGGTTAATTAGTAAGCTGTGTTAGAGACAACGCTTTCCAGTGGCCCCAGGTTTGAACTCAGCTGGCTTGGGGGCATTCCTCTGGGGAAAGCCATTTCCTCATACAGGAGACTCAACTAGGGGATCCCTAACTTCAAGGCCAAACACCCTGTGAGTCTGCAGCAAGGCCTCATTGCGGGTGGGTAGGCAGTGACTATGACAGCCCATCTGAGGCCACTGCATTTCCCGGCTGGGTTGCTTACCTCTCCTACCACCTCTATGATGTCGCCAACTTTCAGCTCAAGTTCATCATCATTCTGCGGCAGGTAGCTGAATGCTACCTGACACCGGCGCCTCCGTCGCTCGCCTGGATGGGAAAAGCAAAATATTTAGAGACAGCACTTCTCCCCAAATCAGATTTTAAAGAGAGGCTTCCTAGGCATGCAGGCAAATTAAGCTGACTTATCTCAAATGTGCTCTCTGGGACATGGCTAGAGGCATGGCAGCCCTGGTCTCTTAGAGAGAGGCAGTAGAAAGCAGAGCAATGCTTCTTGGTCTTTTAAAAGCTGCTAGGTCAGAAAGGCATGGATATGAGAAACCGATCCATTGGTGCAGAAGGCAAATACCCCACCCCTGAAACAATGGAGCACAGTGTTGCCTTAACGGTTTTCCATGGATGGGGCTTTATATTTGCTGCTGTTGATTTTTGATGGAAGCTGATGTGATGTGGTAAACAAAAAAGAATGGTCTGCTTCTAATGCTAGCAAGGCAGAGGGGATTCTTCCAAATATGCAAAGAAAAAATAAGGTATCCTGGCCTTTTTCTTACTAATCATCACCCTTTCAGCATGAGGGAACTCAAGTCTGATAAGCGAAGGCTGATTAGATTTCAGCCTGCTCTTGGTACCATTTCAAACACCCCACAGTGTTCAACAAATCTACTTCTGTCCTCTTCCCTCTGTCCCAGGGGATCCATTAACAGGATCCCTGGCTGCTTACACAGAATCAAGCCAGACAAATCAAGATAAGAGCCAGGGCCACACTTCACTCAACCAGAGGACACTCAAGGGTACAACATCTCATTCACCCAGTGTGACCCATCTGGGAAACCCTGGCTTAGAGCTGGTTCAAGTACAGACACAACTGTCCACAGCACATCTACACCACAGATGTGCACTATGCAGAGAAAGAACATGTATGGTGGTGGGGGTGAGACAGACAGACAGACAGCAGTGGAGGCCCAAGCCAGGGAGAGGTGGATGGGAGATAGGAAGTTAGACCAACATTGCCCAGAAGTTTGTTGTTTATGGCTGACAGCCTCACACCATTCCTTCATGCCACTGCATGGCCTAGAAAGCCAAAGGGATCAATGGCTTCAAAGAAGCACATTTAGAAATGCTTAAATTCTTTTTTGGCACTGCCTACAGGGATTCTTTTTCTTCTCTAATCTTTTCTCTGAGAAAGGAAGTCCATGCAGAGGTGATCACAGGGCAGATTAAGGCCCCAACGCAGGATGATATCATACAAAGGGGAAGGTCTCTGTGCTACATCGGATGAGTACCCTGATCAATATGTTTCAAAAGCCGGTGGCCTAGTTCTCTCTGTTCCATTTTTCTCGTCTGTATCTCAGTAAGGAAGAACACAGTTGAATAGAGGGAAGAGGGCAGAAGTTCAGAATCAATATCTTGTCTAATCACATCTTTGGTGACTCCACAAATACTCTCCACCCCTTTGTGCAAAATTGCAAACCTTTAGGTCTTAAGAAGAAACACAGCACTTCCAGGCCAATTCCTAGGTGCTGATGGCACTGTCAGCAGGCTGAGCCGTGCAACCCCAAGGAGGGCCTGGCTCTCCCTAGGACAGGGGCCTGCTCCAACTTGCTTTTCCAAGGCAGAGTGTCAGGAGGAATGAGTATTCCGATGCAAAGAATGCCACCACTATTCCATGGCTTTCCACACAATGGAAGGCAAATCAAGTACTCTGTACCGTAAAGGACATGGATTTCTCATTCTAGCAAATAAAGTCTAGATTACAAAGCAATCTTGGCACCCCTCCCCTGACCCTTGTGACTCCCCTGGCCCCACAGACACCTCTTAAGATGAAGTTCTACTATAAATCTTTAAAAGGCTTTCATCTGCTAGATGTTAATGTTAAAAGCAAACTGCCGACGCAAATCTGAACATGAAACAAATGAAACGACAAACGTCTGAAAACCAACACTCACAACCACAGATATCAAAGTCCTGACCAAAGTGACTTAAAATAACACCATCTGAAGATCTAGTGTCAGCTGAAGCCATAAAACTTACAGTTGTATGTAAGTTCATATCTTCAAAAAACCCTCTGTAAAAAGTAGCATCTGATCCAGCACTGCACAAATGGCAAATGAGAGAGTGATCTATTCTTAGAGAAAAGACTAACCCAATGGATGTAGGACCTGAAACAGAATAATTAGACTGCTCTTAAACCAAATCTCTGCATTGGACTTCCATAAAGGCCTGCCTTGTGTCAGAAGAATGAAGTCTTCTCTACTTTCTCTCTGCTAGGCTAGTCCATCCTTCTTAAAAGCCTCTATGACTGTTACTCATTTGGTGGCATAAAGTCCTATAAAGCTCACTGCCAACATACCAAGAAGAATAAGCTCTACAGAGGGCACAGGGGAGGGACCCAGAGGTAGCTGGTGGTAAAGATCACCTGACCTGATGCCAAGCACAATCATTCACCCTCACATTGGGATAGCTCACAATCACTTCTGATATCCATCACCCCTTTCTCCTGCCAACCACATGAGTTAAAAAAATAAAAGCCAGAATGGGCAATCATTTTGCAAATGAGGAATCCAGGATTCAATGTCTTGCCCCAGGTCACCAAGCTAGTAAGCGGCATTATTTCCTTAGCCTAAGTTCAGAGCTCTCTCTCCAGTGCTGAGTATAAACTAATACAATTCACATTTTGTGCCAGATTCTCTGCAATCTGTACTCAACTGCTTTCTACAACACTGTATCACATCACTTAGGTCTCTGCCATGGATCACTCATTACAGAGAGCCCCAAACTCCTGGAATGCTGCTTTTCGAGGCCTCAACTATAGTTTGTCATTGATTTGAATTTGTTTGCCAGTATCACCTGACCTACAACCCAGCTCAAGGGGGGTGCTTGAAGGTGGGAGACATTGTATTTCCGTTGCATCCATCCATCTTAAACTTAAGGAAGTCTAAGAAAGTCATCTGTCATTTTTTTCCTCTCCTGGAATTTCACTGATGTTTACTAGTAAGTCTTGACCTTCCTTAAAGGGGTAAGGAGATGACACCACCACCTCATTTCAATAGCTTACATAAACTAAAAAAAAAAACTTACTACTTGCCTATGCCTGAGGTTTGGAATCCCTTAGTTTGAGCTACCACCTTCATGTCCAAATGAACTAGGCGTGGAGTTTTTACAGTAGTCCCCCCTTATCCACAGTTCCACTTTCTGTAGTTTCAGTTACCTGTAGTCAACTGAGGTCCAGAAATATTCAATGGAATATTCCAGAAATAAACAATTCATAACTTTTAAATTGCATTCTGAGTAGTATGATGAAACTTCACACCATCCTGCTTCATCCTGTCCAGGATGTGAATCATCCCTTTGTCTAGCATCTCCATGCTATAGATGCTCCCTGCCCCTGAGTCATTGACACTGTCTGCTCCTGACATCTAACCACAGACAGCGTTGTGACTCCACAATTCAGGATCACTCAAAGCAGATGATCCTCATTCTGATAGATCATAAGAAGGTCAATAGTAGCCCAACACTATGTCACAATGCCTACATCATTCACCTCACTTTATTACATCATGTAGGCATTTTACCATCTCACATCATCACAAGAAGGCTAAGTACAGTTAAGTACAGTACAGTAAGATATTAGGAGAGAAAGAGAACATATTCACATAACTTATTATAGTATATTGTCAGTGTTCTATTGTTAGTGTTTTATTATTTTATTTATTTGTGTTAATCTCTTCCTGAACCTAATTTATAAATTAATCTTTCTCATAGATATGTATGTATAGGTAAAGACATAGTATATATAGGGCTTGGCACTATCCACGGTTTCAGGCATCCACTAGGGGTCTTGAAATGTAGCTCCCATGGATAAGGGGGAACAACTGTATTAAGTAAAATAAGGGTTAGCTAAACACAAGAACTGTGATACCACAATAGTCAATCTGATAATAACTGAGAAAGCACACCCCCAACTCTCTCACTAGACTCCATGGCCACCTTCCATTTGTGATCATTTTGTTTAATAAAATAACATTATTGAGCACCTACTATGTGCCGTAGACTGCTAGGCATTTTACATATGCTACTCCATTTGATTCTCACATTGAACCTCCGGGGTAGATTACTAACCCCCTTTTTACAGACAAGAAGACCTCGGAGGCACAAAAAGATCACATATTTTACCAGAGGATTTCAAACGAGGCGATGCAACTCCAGAAGCACTGCCTCCCTCCCACATCTGACTGAAGCATTCTCAGCCCTGGGTCTTGAGATAACAGAAGGGACTAGCTGCACTAACATGGTATTTATTTAAAAGGTGGAATCATAAAGTGAAAAACCACAAATCAGGAGCTTTTCCTTATAACTGCTGGGTACTTGGGCCCTACAGGCCCCAGATTCAATAAAATAAAGCTGGTTGGATGGGGAGGCAATACAATTGCCTTCTTAGGAAAGGAAATAGCAGAAACTGACTAGGGTGTCATGACCCAGTCCCCAAAACACCACATACATCTGTATTTTAAAGCCTACATCCTAGGATCTTACAGCCTGTGAAAACTTTACTAGGCCAATTCAATCAGTGTCCATGAAAATATACTAATTACAAGAAATAATGTAGTAGATGAAAAAAGTCTTTGGGTCAACTGAAAACTTCCAACACTTACAGAGCTTCCCCCTCCCCCACACTTCCCCACCACATCTTTTTTTTTTTTTTTTTTTTTTTTTTTTTTNTTTTTTTTTTTTTTTTTTTTTTTTTTTTTTACATCTACCATTCCCCATGATGGAACAAGAGTAAAGCGTTTAAATCATCTGATATTTTCAAAGAATCCATCAAATTAATCAACTAGATCCTTATCACATACCTGGGGAACATGGCAGTATTCTGAAATCATATTGCAAGAGAAAAATCACTGATAAAAAGTAAAAGAGGAAAACCAAAAGAAATCCTAATTCCCAGTTTCCAGGGTTACTTCTGGCATTTTCTACAGGTATGGCCTGGGGACCACCTGCACCAGAGGGATAAAATGCAGGGAGGAACTACTGAACTCAATCTTTGGGGTTGGGGCCAGGGACCTGCATTTAAACCTGTCCCTTGAATAACACTCATGAAAATCTAAATCTCCACAACAAATCAGTACCACAAATAAGAGGTAATTAAAAAAAAAAAAACACCTTGTGAGAACAGGTGGTCTCCCCTTGGAGGACTCTAATGCATGTCTCTCATTCTTCGCTGCATATTGAAATCACCTGGGGAGCTTTCTTAACACTACTGATGCCTTCCAAAATAGTAGCCCCAGAGGAACTAGGTGTCCATAGAAAAATGGCTTCTTCCAGGGCTAGGGCAAACAAAATATGAAGTGAGACTAAAATATCTGATTGTGCTAAAATTCATGAAGTGCTCAAACATCTAAGGGATAATTTCAAAAGGACACAGAAGTCAGCTATACATGGCTTCCACTGGCCAAAGTTGGGACAATACAGTATGTACTGAGGGGATTTATTACAATTTATTCATTTAAAAAATTCATGAGTTCATATGTGTATTTTTAACAGGTAGCTAGCTAGCTAGCTAAAGAAGATCAGATAGATAAGTTATGGGGTGAGAAGTGAAAGCTCTTTTTTTTTTCTTTAACAAAAGAACATTGACAAATACAGAAATGATAGAAATAGACAATAGTCATTTTATTTTTTTCCTTTGAATTCGTTATTTTCTTTGGATATATACACAGAAGTGTGACTGCTGGATAATATGGTAGCTCTATTTTTAACTTTTTTTAGAAACTTCCATGCTGTTTCCATTAAAGATGTACCAGTTTAAATTACCACCACCAATACAACAAAATGCTCTGTGACATTGGTCTTGGCAATGATTCTTTGGGACAATAGTCATTTTATAGCCATCACAGTAATAATTGATTCTGGGAAGAACTGATGGTTGTTAAAACCACTGGGTGATAGCTTGTTGAGGATTAAGATATTTACAAAATCCCAAAGTATCTCCCCACAGTTACAAAAGGAAAATGGTTCCCTTAGAATGAAGAGAGCTGGCAGATACAGCCTTACCCAAGTGATCCAAGTTAACATTGCTAATCATAGGACAAATTGACATCATGTGCCTCCTGATTGGCTACACTGAGAAGGGCCTATAGAACATCATCACCTGTAGAATACTTCTATAACACCACCTGTAGAATACTTCTGCCACAACATTTACCTAAATCCAACCATGAAGAAACAATCATTCAAAATTAAAATGAGGAGTAGTCTACAAAAACTGATCTGGCCGGGCGCCATGGCTCACACCTGTAATCCCAACACTTTGGGAGGCCAAGGCGGGAGGATCACCTGAGGCCAGGAGTTTGAGACCAGCTGGCCAACATGGCGAAACTCTACTAACAATACAAATATTAGCTGGGTGTGGTGGTGTGCTCCTGTAGTCTCAGCTACTCGGGAGGCTGAGGCAGGAGAATTGCTTGAATCTAGGAGACTGCAGTGAGCCGAGATCATGCCACTGCACTGCAACCTGGGTGACAGAGCGAGACTCCA
>NW_016107443.1:2390006-2414522 GCF_001604975.1 Cebus imitator
TCGACCTCCCAGGCTCAAGTGATCCTCCCATCTCATCCTCCTGAGTAGTCCTGAGTAGCTGGGACTACAGATGTGAGCCACCACACTGGCTAATTTTTGTATTCTTTGTAAAGATGGAGTCTCACTATGTCGCCTAGGCTGGTCTTGAACTCCTAGGTTCAAGTGATCCTCCTGCCTCAGCCTCCCAAAGTGCTGGGATTACAAGAGTAAGCCATCAATGCCTGGCCAAAAAAAAAAATTCTTATTGATACATAATATTTGTACATTTTTATGGGGTACACAAACCCCTCTTGGCTGTACCTGGACTGTTGCAGTGGAAATGCAGAGTATTTAATTAATCCACATTGTGTGGTCCCTAGAGATGAGCCTGCTTGATTTTCATAGGGACGTGTATAATCAACATCTCTGCACGGCAGAACACAGGAAATCCATTTGCCTGCTACTTCAAAAGCAGAGAGCATCTGACAAGTGGGTATAGCTATGCCAGTGCTCATTTTCTCCCAAGTCTTGGCAGGAAATAAGAGAAAAAGTAGAGCTAGTAGGGAACCATTTATTAGAGCCTTTGAGCCATGGAGGGTAGGAAGGGAGGCAGATTAACATCAAAAGTTACAGAAGAAAAATCACCTTAATCTTGGAGATGAAGGAAATGAACATCGAGTGCCTGCTACATGCCAGGAACCACACTTGGCACGTAACAGGCCTTCCCTCATGTCCTCAGGCCAACTCTAGGAGGTTCAGCATGCTGGTCCCACCTTTATGATGAGCACAGGAAGCCTGAATAATTTGTCCAGGGTACATGGGTTAAATAAGTTGTGGTCTTCAGTCCTCTTCTTTCGCCAACCCAAAATGATACCAGGAAGACAGATTAGGAGTGAGTTTCTAGGAGACTCTGGATGCCAAGCTAAGGATGAGGACTTTATTTTGTGTGCAATGAGAAATCAGAGGAGGTTTCTGGAAAGAGAAGCATAGAACAAGATGTGATGAGGGCAGTGATCTAGGGAGAAGGGCATGGTGTCAGGGATGTGCGGAATGGTGTTGAGGAGGGGTCCCAGAGCAGGAGATGGTCCAGCAGAAGACAATGAAAGACACAACTGGAAAAACACAGTGGAAAGAATCACACACCCAGAGAAGGAGAGGCCAACAAGCAGACACAGACACAGATGTACATACACCAAACAACTGTCAGTTGACATGTCTGTTGCCCCCTTTGGGGGCCAATGACCTTCTCCTACTTGTCCTTGATACCTGCACCTAGCTCTGGGTCTGAGTAGACCTACTCAATCCATTCTTGACAAATGAATGAACTAATGAATTCCACATCCTGAAAGGTGGAGAGAAACAGAGTTAAAGCTTCAACATGGTATTAAACAGGGCAGCAAGACCCAGTCTCTACACAAAACTTAAAAATGAGCCAAGCAGGCACACACCTGTAGTACCAGTTACTTGGGAGGTTGGGACAGGAGGATTGCTTGAGCCCAGGAGGTCAAGGCTGCAGTGAGCCATAATCGTGCCACTGCACTCCAGCCTGGGCAACAGAGTGAGACCTTTTTTCTAAAGAAAAAAAAAAAACCCAAACCCAACAAACAAAAGTCAATGCCATCTGGAATTGTTGAGGCTATAGGGATGGAAAGATGGTAGACCCTGCAGTCTTGCTGGTGTGTCAAAGTTGGTTGATTAATTGACCAATGCATTCTCCATCAACCTTGTAGTTTAAAGCATCTGTAGTACTAAACAATGCTAATTTATTCCTCTAACTGCTTTCCTCTTACAAACTTATGCCCCTCTATGAATTATCCACACTAAACAGTAGAGCAGGGCTATATATGAACAAGAAATGACGTATATTTGATTTTCTGTTCAGTCCTCTTAAAAGACAGAAAACATTTGTTTTAAGTAGGCAAAGATACATGTATAAAAAGGTTCAGGGCAATATAATAGCAAATGTATATATGCACAGAGATCTACATGTGAAGCCAGGATGTCCACTGGGAGGGGAAGGTATATCCAGGCAGCATTAAGTATAACAAGTAGCTCTATGTGTACCAGTGTGAAAAGGTGTCTATAGTACATTAAACGACTAAATCACATAATATGTATACTATGATCCCAATTTTATAAATATACACACACACACTCATAACTCTAAACAGCATGTAGTATTTTAGTTACTCCTGATCACCTGGAACCTAGCACAAAGTATGCATTTAACAAATGTTCATTAATAAATAAATGAATCCATTCAACATTAAACTAATATGTGAAGGTCTAATACAATTAAATGAATGAGGGCAACAGAATGAGAAACTCTGTCCCAAAAAAAGATACAAACGAATGAGAGGAAGGAGGTATATGTACACAGACACACTTGTGTAAACACAGAAAATGGCATGGAAGGCTATACGCCAAAGTAACAGTGATACTTCTGGGGAGGCAGATTGGGGGAAGGGTAGAAACTCATTTTAATGCTTCTACAATATCAATGTGTTTTCACAAAGAGCACATAATATACACTGTAATCACTTTTTAAAAAACATCACAGTCACCTATTAAAATAATTACCTTGTATTATGAAACTTATCCTTCTGATCACACTTTGATTACATTAATAGTAAAGTGAGTTGGTGTTTTGAAAGAAATAAAAATCAATCAGCAAGAAAGGTGCTTTTCATGGGGCTGAATGACAAGGGCCCTCTGACCTCCCAATGACAACTGATTGTGGCAGGTCTATGAATACAGCAGGAGGTGTTAGTTCAGAAAAGGGTTCCACATCTGTAGCCCACATTAGTCATTACCCTGATCAGATGCTGTTACAGAACCTGAGGAGGCCCATACTACTCCATCAGTGACCAAGCCAAGGTCATCTTCCCTGGCCAGACTCCACCAACCTACACAGCCCAGACAACCATCTCTCTCCAGGTGGAGGGGCCCTGTGGTGTCCATCTTCTGAGCTTGCCCTCACCCATGGGAACACACACACACACACATACATACTCATTCATTCAGCCATGGGTGCCCCTTCTCTGGGTTCCCCTAATAACCATTATCTTTCTCTAGCACTGTCCTCCCTCCATTGTATTTTTGTTATCTGTGAGTGTCAATTTCTGTCTGTATCTTTTCAACCCTAACACCTCTCAGCTCTTTCATACACATCTGTGTCAACCAATTCAACTGACTCACCAACACCGACATCTGCCTCATCATGGTTAGGACAATGCAAATGCATCACTCAATATTCCTATGTGGACTCAGGTGCCATATACCTAGACAATTCCTGATCCAGGCCCTCCTCAGCCCTAGGAACTTCAGAGTCACCTGATTTTAAGAAGTCACTGAAAACAGTCTTAAATTTGGTCAATTAACATATGACCCCCCCCAAATCAAGTTTCTACTGCCAACGTAATAGTCAAAGTGGCCATTCATTGAATAAACCGAGTTTCTGCAAAGAGGAGCTGCATATGGATATTTTAACATTAACACTGTCATCTGATATTTCTTTAGAAGCCACATTTGTAATTTTTGGTGTCATGAGCTTAAAGAAGTCAACATCCTCTACCTCAACCACATCTTATAAACATGGTATGTGAATCAGCCATCTGAAAGGATGCAGGGGCTCTGATTTCACTGCTCAAGGATATATGGTCCACACTGAAAGGATTAAACCACATAAAGAGAACCCTGGGGCCAGGCACAGTGGCTCACAACTGTAATCCTAGCACTTTGGGAGGCTGAGACAAGAGGATCACTTGAGCCCAAGAGTTCAAGACCAGCGAGGGCAACGTGGTGAGACCCTGTCTCTAAAAAAATAATAATAATAAAGAGAACCCTGAGCTAACAATACAGAAGAGACAGATGGCCCAACTCAACCAGCACTGCAACCCCTGCGTGGCTCTCTGCCTCAGTTTTCTCATGTATAAAACTGGGATGATGGAGACAGACCTACTTTCAAGGGAGCTTATTTCCACCTGACTCTCTCCCTTTTTTTCCATTTGGCTTCATATTCAGGAATCTTTGAAAACGCAGCTTTGTTAATTGCTGATACTAGCTCAACCAATTTTCTTTTCACTAGTCTTTCCTTCCCAACAGAGTGAGATAAAGGAACCACATCAAAACCAGAATCAGTGACGTCTCTAAACGTCCCTCTGCTTTTCATCTTTTCTCAGGCTGGTGCTAGGCGTTGATTTTGGCCTTTCAGCACATCCCTCAATCCAAACAACCCAACCTCAGCAGGCCATACCAGGGACACCTCCCTAATGTGTCCCTGGCTCGACTTTCCCCAGCCCTGGCAGCTAGCTCTCTGGAGGGGAGGGAGTCTTGATTTTCAGAGGAGAAAATCCAATACATAAAGCAACTGCTTTTCCCTGCAAGGCTAATTTTGGCAAAATGCCCAAAAGAACTCAACATATTTATAGAGTTTTGTTTGATCTACTTTTAAATGCTCCATGCAGAGCCATTCAAGTGAAATGAGAATACAGAATTTCAAAGGAAAAATTTAAGGAAGATTCTAAATATAAGTTATTTATTGAGCATAAATAAGATTTCTCCTTTCTATCCAACATACTCCCTCTAACATATCTATTTTTAAAGGCATTCTCAAACTTTGCTGCTGACAAGTGAATATATCAGATACCTAACTTTTACAGTTAAAGGTGGAGTGGGCAGGGAGGAGGGAAAAGATGAGGGGATGAGGGATGAGAGAGAAGAAAAAAGGAGGAAAAGAGGGGGAGATGAAGGAAGAGAGGGAGAAAACACAAACATTTAAAGAACTGTGACAAAGGTCTAGAAAATCCTAAAGACCTTCATCTGGGGATCCTTCTGCCTTGCCTATTCTTAGAGAATTATTGGGGGGTTGGGGAGATACACACCATAAACAAACCTAGGGTTTCCCAGTTTTTAAAATCAGTACCAAAAATGGCCACTACTGGGAGATTTTAGAAAGTGGCAGAGAATCCCACATATACTCTCTCTTTTGCAGGGAAGGGAGATCTTCATTGCAGGTGGTCATAATGTTCTTAAATTTTGACTCATTTTTTATATAGTTTTCTTCTCATCCTCATCAAAATAAAGAGGGGTGGAAGCCTAGGTATTTATGAATTTTCTTGATGGTGGAAGCCTAGGTATTTATGAATTTTCTTGATGTAAATGGGAGTTTATACTCCTACAATTCATTCTTCAGAATCTAAAAAGCCAAATCCCTTAAGCAGAGGTCCTTAACTGGGGTCCGTGAATAGAATTCAGGGGCTCTAAATTGGAGGATGGAAACAAAAATACATCTTTTACTATATTCTAACTGAAATTTGGCCTTTATTTCCACCGTGAATCTAAGCAACAAACCATATTAGTACTAACAGCATCTATGAATTTTATTTCCCATAACATGAATAGATATTTCACAGTTGCAGTTATCTTTAACTATCATTTACACTCACCCCTACTTCAAAATTATGATAACTTCCTGACCCACTGCTAGATGTAGCTATAATAAAGAATATGTCTTACTTGTGTTTTTGTACTATTTCGACAATTATTTTAACATAATTGGTTTCCTTTGTAATTCTTTGGTTCCCCTTTTATTCATTTACCAACATCATTCTGAAAAGAGTCCTCAGGCCTCACCAGACTGGCAAACAGGTTCCACGGAAATTTTTTGAATAAAAAGAAACCCCAATCCCTGCTTTTAAGACTGTAGTTTCAGGGCTGGGTGCAGAGGTTCACACCTATAATCTCAGCACTTTGGGAGGTCAAGGTGGAAGGATCCCTTGAGGGCAAGATTTCAAGGCCTGAGCAACATGGCGAGAACCTGTCTCTACAAAAAATAAAAATAAAAAAATTAGCAGAGCATGGTGACGCGTGCCTGTAGTCCCAGCTACCCAGGAGGCTGAGATGGGAGGATCACTTGAGCCCATGAGTTCTAGGAGGCAGTAAGCCATGACTATACCACTGAACTCCAGCCTGGGCAACAGGGCAAGAACTTGTCTTTAAAAAAATTAGTTTCCAAGGAAACCCAAAGTACAGGGGTAAATTATTTATATTTAACAAAGCAGCAAACATAACATTTGGACTCTGTTCATTGGAATGCTTCATAGGCTTTGGAGTAACACATCATAGCAAAAGAACCACTTTGGGCAACTTCACAAGTCCTGAACCACAAACGGCCACGTGGCACAATGCTCATGAAGCTGCTTGCCAAGTGCCCTCTTATTACTCGGGTCAGTGGCTAGCAAGAGCCCCACTCTGTCATCTGGCGCCCTGGCTTGGCTGAGCTCAGTGCCCATGCTTTCTTCCAGTGAGGCCAGCATAGCTAATTTGCAGGCTGACATCTGCCACAGCCTCATCACCCTACCCCCACTCAGCCCTACTTTTCTCTCCCTTTTCTGAGTACTTAAATTCTGGAGAGCACTACAAGTTTCCCCATATCCTTGAGGTATAAAGAGGTCACTAGGGCTTCCACCTACCCATATGGCTTCATACACACCTCTTGCTCCCAGCCCAACTCAGCTGCACTGTCGTGTGTATGTGTCCCCAGTGCCTGCTGGGCTGCAAGCACAGAAATATTCCATGAAAGGAGGGAAGTTGATGCTAATTTTTATAACTGCACATGATCTGCCTGGAGGGGTTGCCTGACTTCCACTGAGGTCCAATGTCTGTGGTATCACTAGAGGATGAAGGACCCTATGGTCAGCAAGGCCAGCTGGGACCATAGGCATCCGACCAGTTCTTCCAAAAAAAAAAAAAAAAAAAGTCTAAAAATAATGTCTTGGTCAAACATGCTGGCTCACGCCTGTAATCCCAGCACTTTGGGAGGCCAAGGCAGGTGGATCACTTGAGCTCAGGAGTTCAAGACTAGCTTGGGCAACATAGCGAAACCCCAACTCCAGAAAAGAAAAATACAAAAATTAGCCAGGCATGGTGACACACATCTGTAATCTCAGTTACTTGGGAGGCTGAGGTAGGAGGATTATCTGAGCTTGAGAAGTTGGGGCTGCAGTGAGCCGAGATCACGCCACTGCACTTTAGCCTGAGTGACAGAATGAGACCCTACCTCAAAAAAAAAAAAAAAATGTTTAAAAAAAATCAAGAAAACAGCAATTCTGCTTTTAGAAAGTTATGCTCCAGATAACTCACATGAAATGTATAAAGATATATGCATAATGTTCACTGCTATATTAGTCAGAATAGTGAAAAACCAGAATCATCCGAAATGTCCTTCAATTAGGGAACTGGTTAATTAAGCCATAGGTGTATCTCCATACAGACTAGCAAAGGGAAGTGTAGCTCTAAATGAACAGATAAGGCAAGATTTCCAAGATTCTCATCAACCTAATACAAAAATTACAATACAGTATGAACAGTATGATCCCATTTGTGTGGTTATTTTTTCTTTTCTTTTTTGAGATGGAGTTTTGCTGTCACCCAGGCTAGAGTGTTGTGGTGTGATCTCGGCTCACTGCAACCTCCGCCTCCTGGGTTCAAGCAATTCTCCTGCCTCAGCCTCCTGGGTTCAAGCAATTCTCCTGCCTCAGCCTCCCGAGTAGCTGGGACACAGGCGCATGCCACCATGTCTGGATAATTTTTGTATTTTTAGTACAGACAGGGTTTCACCATGTTAGCCAGGATAGTCTCGCTCTCCTGACCTCGTGATCTGCCCCCCTTGGCCTCCCAAAGTGCTGGGATTACAGGCGTGTACTACTGCACCTAGCCCCATCTGTGCTTTTTAAAAATGTTAAGATGTATATATCACTATGTGTTTGAAATTGACATCTTTATGATCAAATGACTATCCACATCTGCTATGGTTCCTTCTAATACCGACACATAGACATCTGTAGGGATGATCATGAACCAAGTTTCTTCCAGGAGGTCTGACTCAGAGAAGGGATTTGATGTGACTCTTTACACCATGACTTGACTTTGTTAATTTTTTACACTAAGCACGTATTATTTTTATAATAAGTCTAAGAAAAGTTAGGATGAGTCAAACTAGAAAATGTTTTAAAAGAGCACAGAGGTATAAACAACCCAATAGCACAAAAGCTGCCTTACTGAGCAGATGATTGTGCAGGGATTGGATAAATAACAAATCAGTCCTCTCTTGGCAGAGTGCGGAACAAGCATCACCTGGAAAAGGGCAGATGATTAAGCAGACGTCCCCCTGCCGACCCCAGCAAACAAAAACGTTAGTAATGCACATCCTATCTATTTGTTCAAAGCAAATAAAAACTTTTCTCATTTATTTAAACAAATCCCACTTTCCTTGTAAATATAGGAAAGGTACAAAGGTGTATTTTTTTAAAAGAGGGGGTTATCTCTCACCCAGACTTCATTTCCCAAACTAATCTGTATCTTTCCTCGCCATCTCGGGGAGGGGGGAGCGGTGAGTGTCATGAAAAGCGTAAACTTACAAGCTGCAAATCCAGAAAGTGTCAATCTAAAAATCCTGAGGCAAAAAAATGAATGTAGATTCATTTGCAGAATAGAGAAAGAGCAGAGAAAAATAGAGAAAGTAGAGAAAAATAAATCCACATTAATCTCTCCCAAAATAATTTTTGTCAGCACTTAAATATTCTATTCAGCACTTAAATGTCTTTACCTCAACAGGCTTTACTATAAAATTTTCTATATATTACATATATCTCTTTTTGCAAGATGAAACTTCTTGGAGGGCGGGAATTGGGTTTTTCTAATGGTCTGCAGCAGAGATCAGCAAACTATTATTGTAAAGGGCCAGACAGTCAATACTTCAGGCTTTGTGAGCCATATGGCCTCTGTCAACTACTCAACTCTGCCATTGTAGTGGCAAAAACCAACCACAGACCATACATAAATGAATGGGTGTACCTGTGTGCCAATAAAACTTGACTTACAAATACAGGCAGTGCCAGATTTGGCCCATGGGCCATCATTTGCTGACCTTTGGTTTATAGGAAGAAGTGATAAGAATCCAAATCAGAAACCAGGGGCAAGAGACATGGGTAAGGTTGAATCATCAGCTTAGATGTGACCCCCTCCCAGACACCTTCCCTGACTGCCTCAGAGGCAGGGTTATGGTCCCCCCAAACCACCACCACCAAAAACAACCATGAGAGAGCACAAACCCAGTGTGTAATGCTCTCTTTACCCTGCCCACGCTGCCTGAGGATTGTTTGATTCTCAAATCCGAGGAAAAGGAACTCAGCTGGACTCCTTGTGGATTACTACAGGCTAGCCCAGAGCCCAGCCTAGAACAGGTCTTTAACAACCATCTCATAAACAAAGGAAGAACAAAACATGTAAGTAAGTAAGGGGATGAAGAAGAAGGAAGAATTAAAAATGGCCCCGAAGTGTCAATGGGAGGAAGTAAAGGTTGGTAATGCCAACTAAAACGCAGAACACAGCTGAGCATGGTGGCTTACATCTGTAATCTCAGCACTTTGGAAGGTCAAGGCAGGCAGATTGCTTGAGCCCAGGAGTTCGAACCCAGCCTGGGCAACATAGCAAGGCCTCGTCTCTACTAAAACAAAAAAAAAGATGAATTAGCCAGGCGTGGTGGCACACACCTATAGTACCAGCTACTTGGGTGGGCTGAGGTAGGAGGATCACTTAAGCCCTGGAGGTGAAGGCTGCAGTGAGCTGTGACTGCACCACTGCACTCCAGCTTCAGTGACAGTGAGAGACCCTGTCTCAAAAAGTGAATAAAAACAAATAAAATAAAATGCAGAATACAGAAGCAACAGGAGTCTGACCAGGGAGAGGATCTGCTGCTCGATCACATTCGAACAGTTGGGGACACAGTGATTGTCTCCCATCTGCCACTCCACCACAGACCACCAGACCTGGGTCAGCTCCTACCAGAAACGGGTTCAGGGATCAGCAGGTGGTCCTAGGTCAGGGTGTACAGTGAGAGACAAAGGTTGGTCTGCCCAGAGCATCTAAATGAAGAGAGGTCTCCTGCACTTCCGCACTGGATGTAAACTGGGAAGTCCACTGTTGCTCCACTTGCTGGTCATAGCACAAAGCCAACTCAGGGAGAAGCAGGGCACAGAGAAGAAACTTGGGCCCTGACAAGTCTGCCCTGCCTGTGTACAACTTCCTGTTACACAAGACAGGCATTTCTTCATGACCTAAGCCAGGTAGAACCACGGTGCCTGTGACCTGCAGCCCAGAGACCAGTAGCCAGCACAGAGTGACTGAAAGTGGACATGAAGGCAGCAAGGAGGGAGGGCCCCCCTAGAGGTTGGGATTAGGGAATTGTATGCTTCATGGCATTGGCTGAACCCAGGAAGAAGCCAAAGACAGGACCATAGAAACAGCTTACACTTCAGAAGTTGGAGAAGAGGAGTCAATCAAATATAATAGAGAAAGGAGTAGAGCGGGAGTGGGAGGGGCAAACAGAGGCACAAAACGCAAAGCAGAATGTTTCCAGAAAAAGGTGGTAATCTAAGGTACTACATGGAGTTTGGCAGAGGCGGCATAAAGGAAGGGGTCTGACAGACCCAGGTTCAAACCCAAACTACACCACTAACAGTGTGGCCTTGGATAGGTCATATAACCTCTCTGAGCCTTGCTTTTTCCAACTGCAAAATGAGGCCAATGCCATCTACTTCTCAGGGTTGTTTAAAGGACTGCATAGATGCCTCCACTACAACACTCTGCATAGGGAACTAGGGTGTACTGATTGCATTAAGGCCCTAATTCTTTTTTAACTTTTAGGTTCAGGGTACAATGTACAGGCTTGTTATATAGGTAAACTCATGTAACAGGGGTTTGTTATACACATTTCATCACTCAGGTACTAAGCATAGTACCCAATAGGTATTTTTTCTGATCCTCTCCCTTCTCTCACCTTCCACCCTCAAGGAGGCCCCAGTGTCTGTTGTTCCCCACTATGTGTTTGTGTGTTCTCATTGTTTAGCTTCCACTTATAAGTGAGAACATGCATTATTTGGTTTTCTGTTCCTACATTAGTTTGCTAAGAATAATGGCCTCCAGTTCCATCCATATTGTTGCAAGGGGCATGATCTTGTTCTTTCTTATGGCCGCATAGTATTTCATGGTTTAAATGTACCACATTTTCTTTATCCAGTCTATTGTTGATGGGTATTTAGGTTGATTCCACATCTTTTCTATTGTGAATAGTGCTGCAAGAAACATAGCTATGTATGTGTCTTTATGGTAGAATAATTTACATTCCTTCGGATAAATACCCAATAATGGCACTGCTGAGTCAAATGGCAATTCTGTTTTTAGTTCTTTGAGGAATCACTACACTGCTTTCCACAATGAAGACCCTTAATTCTTTACCCTTCCCAGTCTCCATGTCCTTTCTCACATGACTTCAGAGTGCTTCCCTTAAAGACAGAGTAGATATCCCGGCCCATGTGATTTGCTTTAGAAAGCAAAGTGAAATGTAAGTGGCAGTATGTGGTTCTAAGCTTAGGCCTCAAAAGAACTCATAGTTATCCACTTGCACTGTTGCACCTCTGCCATCACCACGCAAACATGCCCCAGCTGGCCTGCTGGAGCATGCAAGATACACAGAGCAGATTAACGTGGTATGCTGCTGGGGTTTTGTGGACATTTGTTATGCAGCAATATTGTGGCAACAGATAACTGATATGACAACACTTGGCACAGTGCAAGTCCTCAAAAAAACGTTTAACACCAATACTCAGGGAGGAAGGAAGCTGCAAATATTTTATCTTATTCTTCCATCCTGGTGAGTTAAGTGTTTTCTCCCATTTTTTCTTTGGGTTTTTTTTTTTTTTTTTTTTTTTTTTTGAGACAGAGTTTCACTCTTGTTGCTCAGGCTGGAGTGCAATGGTGCCATCTTGGCTCACTGCAACTTCTACCTCCTGGGTTCAAGTGATTCTCCTGCCTCAGCTGCCCGAGTAGCTGGGATTACAGGCATGTGCCACCATGCCCGGCTAATTTTTTTGCACTTTTAGTAGAGACGGGGTTTCTTCATGTTGTTCAGGCTGGTCTCGAACTCCGGACCTCAGGTGATTCGCCCGTCTCGGCCTCCCAAAGTGCTTGGATTACAGGCGTGAGCCACCGTGCCCAGCCTCCCTTTATCTTTTCTCCATATTCATCAGAGCCCAAAGGGCAAACAGAAGTTTCTAGAAAGATTTCTTTTTAGATAGTTTGAAGAACACTAATTTTAAAGGACAGGGAAAGATTGTTAATTTCCTACTTATTGTACTAAGTTTATCTTTAGCTAACAAATAAAAATGGAAAAGAAAACAGGAGAAGGAAAGCTCTCTTGACCCAGAATTCTCTTATGCAAGTCATCCATTATGCCTCTCAAGAAACACACATGATGCAATTGAGACAAGGTAACATACATGACAGACCAACTGTAATTGCTAATTAACAGAATTTCTTAGCTGGTGGTGAATGGAAGAATGTTAGTTATTTGTTACACTATTCTTGATCCTTTTTTACTGTGGTAAAGCATTCATAACATAAAATTTACCATCTTAACCATTTTAAGTGTACAGCTCAGTGGCATTAAGTACACTCACATTATTGTGTCACTATTGCCACCATCCATCTCCAGAAGTCTTTTCATTTTGTAAAACTGAAATTATATAACCATGAAACAATAACTGCCCATTCTCCTTCCCCCAGCCCCTGGAAACCATTCATCCTACTTTCTGTCTCTATAAATTTGACTATTTCTAGGTAACTCACATAAGTGGAATCATATAGTATCTGTCTTTTTGTGTCTGGTTTATTTCACTTAGCATAATGTCCTCAAGTTTCATCCATGTTGTAGCATGTGTCACAATTTCTTTCCTTTCTAAGGCCGAATAATATTTGTTTATCCATTCATCCTCAATGAACACTTGGGTTGCTTCTACCTTTTGGCTACTGTGAATAATGCTGCTCTGAATGTGGGTGTGTAAATATTTGTTCAAGTCCCTTATTGATCCCTTTCTATGTGTCTTTACTAAAACCTCATTTGGAAATATTAAACATGTTTTTAAAAGTATCACGCCAGGCACGGTGGCTCATGCCTATAATCCCAGCACTTTGGGAGACTAAGCAGGCGATCACGAGGTCAAGAGATTGAGACCATCCTGGCCAACATGGTGAAACTCTGTCTCTACTAAAAATACAAAAATTAGCTGGGCGTGGTGGTGTGCCTGTAGTCCCAGCCACTTGGGAGGCTGAGGCAGGAGAATCGCTTGAACCTGGGAGGCGGAGGTTGCAGTGAGCCGAGATTGTGCCATGGCACTCGAGCCTGGCGGCAAAGTTAGACTCCGTCTCAAAAAAAAAGTATCACTTAGATAGTAATCTTTAGCCATCATCTAACAGGTGGCAGGGAAGGGACTGGCAGCTAGAATTTGTAATTCAACCCAATTTACCATGAATGATTCTATCCCACACCCACTGAAATAAACATGGAGATGATATGCAAAAGCCTTTGGAAGAGGCAGTTCAGGTTAAATATCTCTTATCAGAAAAGCTTGGGTCCAGAAGTGTCTTGGATTTCAGATTTTTTTTTTCATATGTTGGAATATCTGCATTATGCTTGCCAGTTGAGTATCCATAATCTGATATCCAAAATGCTCCAATGAGCATTTTCTTTAACTGTCACAGCAACACATAAAAAGCTGCAGATTTTGGAGCATTTCAGATTTTGGATTTTCAGATTTGGGATGCTAAACCTGTATTCTGAAGCATGCTGAGCTGAAGGAAAAGTGAATATACATCTCACCATCTGTCTAACCTTGTGCAATCAAGCTGAGTAAAGACTGGCAGAAACCCATGCTGCCATGCAGTGGATGAGAATGGGTGGCTTACCAAAGACAGAAATATTAATTGCATTACTCAACAAAATCAACATGGGGCATTCTCAGCAAAGAATCTTCTGAAGCTCTCCAGAGGCTTCTGACAGGTCATGTGGGAACTAGATTGGTTCAAAAACTGTTTGTCAGCTGTAGAAGCTAGAATGGGCTGATGGTAGAGTGGACCCCAATATTTCTTCCTGGGGACCCTGGGGAGGGTTTGCAAAGAAAGAAGTGGGGCTGGGCACAATGGCTCACACCTGTAATCCCGACACTTTGGGAAGCCAAGGTGGGTGGATCACCTGAGGTCAGGAGTTCAAGACCAGACTGGCCAACAAGGCAAAATCCCATCTCTACTAAAAATACAAAAATTAGGGTGGTGGTATGCACCTCTAATCCCAGCTATCCAGGAGGCAGAGACAGAAGAATTGCTCGAACTGGGGCTGGTGGGGGGGGTTGGGCAGAGGCTGCAATGAGCCAAGATTGTGCCACTGCACTCCAGGCTGGGCGACAGAGCAAGGCTCCGTCTCAAAAAAAAGAGACGGAAAGAAGTGGGATCCTTACGCTTTTCAACATTTCCAAAGGCTTAATAGCCAAATGAGGGCTCATAGGTTAAAATGTTTTGAGGACTCTGTGTAAACAGTACCATGACCCTGAACTGGAGAACTAGTTATGTTCTGATGTAGAAACAAAAGCTTTTAGAAACCATCCCCAGCTTAAGAGATACTAGAAACTTCTCAACCTTTCAACTTGCAGATGAAGAAATTGATGCTTAAAAAGGTAAAATGACCTTCCCAACATTGATAATGGCCGACAGAGCTGAGAATTATCAAGATGAGGATAATTTAAATGAGGGTGTCTGAATCATCCTGGGCAGAAGTAGTGGGGAGATAAGGGCACAGAAGTAGTTTTCCAGCCTCAAGGAGCTAACAGTCTGATTTTAAGCCACTAAAAACAGACAGCATATTTGTTAACTGTTACTAAGTCTTGCTGGTTACCCCTAGGCCCATCTGCCTCTGGCCACAGAATCTTAGGGTTGAAGGAGAGGCCATCCAGGCCTGTGTCATTTTGTTTGCTTTGTTTCAGTACAAAGCTGACACTCATCAGCTCTAATAAATGATCACCTTCCATTTTCCACTTCAACTTGGGCTTTTGGCAGAATGTATTCATACATCAACATAAATAGCTCGATACAGTTCATAATTTATTAACACGTGGAAGGAGAGAGACTGATCCTACAAACTCCCCAGCTGATGCTTGCCTCTCTTCCTTCTTGATGCCTAGCTTTGGTCATTTTTAATTTTAAGATCACCTCCACCTGAGAGGATCAGCAGGGAGTGAGAAAAGTGAAATTGCATCCTATACAAGGCTTTCTAATAAAAAAGGTTTAGAGTTAAATAGCAAAAGCATTTCTGTGGGTCCCCTGGATTTCAATGGTCCATTTTATTCTCATCAACTCTGTACAATTGTAACAACAGCTAATGACACACACTTAAATATACCCACACCCCAAGGGCCCACTCCAGAATGCAATGGAGCTTAAAAAGTATGGAAGAGAAGGATGGAGAGAGAGCCAGAGGAAGAATAAAGGAACATAGGAAAGAAGGAAGAAGGGGGAGAAGGAGGGAGGAAAGGAGTCTCTTGAACATTAATGTGAATTGCACACGACTTCTGTGTAAGAAGGACAAGAGCTACAGGGCCAAAGCTTAGGAGGGAGCATGTGAAGTCTTTAAAGTATATGTATACATATGAAACAGAAATAGGATTTTCATTTCTAGCTTATGCTGGTTTTCCCATCCCTAACCACACAGTGTCAGACATATCAGTAACTGAGAGATTTCTTTTTTCCTTTTTGTACATAGCTTCAAGTGCCTTACCTTTTATCTCAATTATTTAGTCAAACGTAAATTACAAAGAAAGCTAATTTATTAAAAAAGAAGCTACTTCTAGTGATATTATCAAACAGCTGCTTTAAAGCTTTTTAAAGGTCAAATATAAAACAACTGGTATTATTTTTCCCCTAAACAATATTTTTAAAAAATAACCATTAAGCATTTTGAGCAACCAAGTTGGGAGGATTGCTAGAGGCCAGGAGTTGAAGGCCAGCCTGGGCAACAGAGCAGAAACCCATCTCTATAAAAGAAATAATAATAACTATTAAAACAGCATGCTGTGTTCATTTGTTTGCTTTAATCTCTCAAATGATGTGGCCTAGCAAAGGGTTGAAACAATTAAAGGGAAAACTCAGTGGCAAACTATCCAGGATTTTTGATTTTCCTTTGTAAGGAATGACAATACCAAAGAATCCATCCAAGTGGGTCCTAGGGAGAAAAGAAGGGGACAGAGAGGAAAAAGAAGCAAGGAGAGACAGGGTGGGAGGAGAGAAAACAGCTTTTCAGGCCACTCCACAGGGGTTGTCACCTCCCTGCTCTAGTGTTACAGCATCTTCAACAAGGAAACTGCAGGTGATTAGAGAGAGAGATTTTACCTAAATTGAAATTGTAGAATACTAATCATTAATCATTCATAATACTAGATTCCTGACAGGCAAAACTGACACATAATCATGTAGTCCAAAATTAACTTTCCCTCCCTGGTCCTGATGAAGGTGATGAGGAATCAAATATCAGAGAAGTCAAAGCCCAGAAATGAAGGAAAAGCTAAGTCTGGCCCATGTACTCCAACAAAAAGAGAACAGTACACACTTGTATAGAAAATAAACTGAACTCTATACACTTTCATTTATAAAACCTTGGATAAAAGTGTAAAATCAAACACATTAAAAATTTCACATGAAACTGAAACCTTCCCTTGTCTTGGATACATTCTCGCACTTGAATCGAATGTTACACCAGTAAATGTGAAAATTTTAGGACCCTTCTGTTCGAGCACAGTGTTAACCTTCTGACTTAACTCCATCTTCAATCTCATTGCTCAAGACCTAGTTGAAATTTCCTCCTCTGAAACTATTTCACCTTCTCAGTCTCTACTAACTGCCCATGTTCAGGGCAAGAGCTAGGTTCAGTACTTATTCTATGATCCACTCTCAAAATAGATGCTTAATAAGTCTCCTCTCTTCTTTGCCACTCAGTAACCAAAGACAATTTCTATGAATCACAGAATTTCAACAGCTTCTCCTTAAACATGTAACTTAATAAGTTTGTTTTCCCTCTGGTAGTTTGCCTTGCAGTAACTTGTTTTTCAAAAGAATTAGGGTGTTTGAGTACAAGTATATACTTCATTCAACAATTAAAGTGAGCTCCAAGATAAGTAAGATGTGGCTTCTTCCTCCAATGGCCTTAAAACCTAGTGAAGAAAACCAAAATCTAAACATGCACAAAACTTGCAGAAGAATAAAAGTGCATTAATAGAATGAAATGCAGCCCAAAGTATCAAAAAATAGTCATTTAAGATCAGATCACTAAGATCAGACTAAAAATCACTAAGATCAGATGACCAAGGTTTTTCTTTTTTTCACTTAATATACTATTATATTTGAAAAACAAAACAGTTGTTTTCATAATATGAACTAGTGAAAGTGAGTTTTTTTTTTAGTTTTTTTACATGTCCACTTTTTTCTTTTAAGTTTTCTTCTTAATTGATACATAATAATTGTATATAGGGTAGAGTATAATGTTATGATCCATGTATACATTGTGTAATGATAATGTTAGGGTATTTAGCTTACCCATCACCTCATTTATTTACCATTTCTTTGTGGAGAGAACTTCAAAATCTTCTATTTATTTCGAAACACACAATATAACATTGTTAACTGCTGTATAAATATACATATATAGTTGTCCCACAGTATTCCTGACAGATTGGTTTCCAGGAACCCCAGCGCATCCCAAAATCCACACATCTTCGATTCTCTCGATTGGTTCTGTGGAACTCAAGTATGGGAAAATACAGCCCTCTGTATACATAGGGTTGGCATCCCACAGATGCTGTATTTTCTATCTGCATTTGGCTGAAAAAAAAATCTACATATAAGTGGACCTTGATCAAGGGTCAACTGTATATATAAAACTCCTTAACTTAGATAAAAATTCCTACACACACACACACACACACACACACACACACACAATTCTAATATCATTTGTTTAAATACAGCATTTTATAATTTCCACTTATCCACTTCTGAAAGCTAGTGACTGGTAAGTACTAACAATTCTCTAAATATCAAAGGGGAACATTATTTAATTAACAAGAGTGTTCCACAAGGCCTACTGAAAGAGAAATCTTCAAAAGTTAAATTCTTCTATGTATCAGCAATAGAAAAAATATGAGGGGGAAAAGATCCTATTTACAAAAGCCAACAATAACCACCATCTATCTTAAAATAACATCATAAATAAACAAGATTGCACAAATAGAACTATAACACTTGACTCAACAGAGTGACATCCCATGTTACTGGATGACTAGAATTAGCTATTTAGAATTCAGAAGGGGATATATGTTTTAATCTACAAAAATTAGCCTACTGTGATGTTTGGGGAAAAGTGAAGGGGGAGAAAAGGTTTTCACTTACATACTTGTATATAAAGTTGGTTTACGCAACAATGCAAAACTTTAAACAAAAATGTTAGAAAAATGTTAATTATTCTAAAAGTGACATAATTTTAATGAAATTAAAATTTTAACTTAATGACATGATTTTAAAATAAATGAGAGTAATTAAATCATTTTTGAAAATGAAGGGTGATAGGAAGGCTAAAAGCTTGCCATATATTAAAATGTATTATAAAGCCACAATGGTTAACCATATTAAGAACGGTAAGACAAATTAATGGTATAGAATTGAAAGCCCAGACAAAAAGACTGTAATACATATAATATTATATGATAAATGAGGTATCATAAAATCACTGGGAAGGGCTATTCAATAAAAGGCCCTGGAAAAGTGGCTATTTCAAAATAAAAATCAATTTGTATACTAACCTCATACTATGCATCAAAATTCTATACAGATTAAAATTTTGAAGTAAAAAATCAAGCCAGTATAAAAAAGGAGATAAGCTAGGTGATAATTTATTCAGAGAAATCACAAAAGAAAGCATCAATATACTCATCTACATAAAAATTTACTATTTCTGTGCATCAAAATCAATCACAAACAAAATGAAAAACAAACAAATCGGGAAGCAAAATTTGCCAAGAATGACAAGGGAATAGTACACTAACGAGTAAGAAAAATATAAGGATCTCAATGTAAAGGGCAAAGATTACTAACAAATGATGGGAGAAAAAATGTTCAAGCACTCTATTAATCAGAGAAATTCAATCTTAGAACACGAAGCAGCACTCTCCCCACTTCAGTAGTGAGACAGATCAGTGCAAGCTTTCAGGAAATCAATTTGATAATGAATCCAAGTCCCATAAAATATACACATGCATCGCTTCTCGGCCTTTTGGCTAAGATCAAGTGTAAAATATACACATGGTTTTGTCTAGTAATTCCACATCTAAGAAATCTTTCCTAAAGAAATAATCAGAGCTGTGGATAAAGATTTATGTGCAAAAATAGCCAACGCAGAGTTACCGACAACAGCAAGAAAAATTGGAAACATAAATGGATTCTTTCCTTTCTAGCAGAGGCTCTTTCTATGAAGCACAGAATTTAGAATATAAGAGGTTCTGCTTTTGATTTACAGATAATCTCATTTTTTTTCTCAAGAAATGAACAATAGGATGTCACAGCCAGTTCTCTACCCTTCTCAAATCAATTATCTAATATTTAGGTCACCCTTAGCAAAACAGCATCTTTTTGATCCCTCAGACCCACTATCTCCTAGGCAACTGATTGAATAAAGAAAAATATAAAGCTTTGCTGAGAAATATGTAATTTTAAAGACTTCAATAAATGGAATGGCACATCTTGTCCCTCAGGTGAGGGAAGGGGATTAGTGGTAGAAGACGTAAAAGACAAAGAGGCAGACAGACATGGCATTTTAACCCCCATTTGTGTGGTATTTTTTAACAGCTTTACTGAGATATCATTTACATACCATAAAATTCACCCATTTCAAGTGTACAATTAAATGGTTTTATGTATTTGCAGGATTGTACAACCATGACAGCAGTGTAATTTTAGAACATTTCTATCACCCCCAAAAGAAACTTCACGCCCATCAGCAATCACTTTCCATTCCCACCTTCAGCTCTAGGCAAACACAAATCTACTTTCCATCCCTAGGGAATTGCTTATTCTGCACATTCATATCGACGGAATCATACAATACGTGGTCTTTTGTGACTGGCTTCTTCCACTTAGCATAATGTTTTCAAGGTCCACCCATGTTACAGCATGTATCAGGACTTCATTCCTTTTTACAATATTCCATGGTGTAAGTAGACCACATTTTGTTCAGCCATTCATCCATTGGGGGACGCTGGGGTGGTTGCCACTATTTGCCTATCATAAATAATGCTGCTATGAATATTCACGTGTGGACATATATGTTACGTGTGGACATATATGTTTTCATTTTTCTTGGGTCACATGGGTGACTGTTTTCCAAAGTGGCTGTACCATTTTACATTTCCATCAGCAGTGGATGAGTTGTTCATACTAGTCACTTTTAATCTTTTTAATTTCTCCTAAAATTGGCAGTGATGTTTGCACTTTAATTCCTCATATAGTAACTTAAATGTTCTCTCCTTTATTCTTGATCAGTGTAGATAAGGTTTATCAATTTTGTTGATAATTTTTAAGAATCAACTGTTTATTTCATTGATTTTCTACAGTTTTTCCATTCTCTATTTCATTTATTTCCACTGTAACCTTTATCATTTCCTTCTTTCTGAGTCTAGTTTGCCCTTCTTTTCTAGTTTCTTAAAGTAGAAAGTAAGTCTATTAATTTGAGCTGTCTTCCTTTTGTATATAGGCATTTGCAGCTGTCAGTTTCACTTGAAACACTGCTTTTACCACATGCAGCACATTTTTGTGTCATGTTTTCATTTTGATTCATTTCAAAGTTTTTTGTTTTTTTTTTTTACTTTAGGTTCTGGGGTACATGTGCAGGTCATGCAGGGTTGTTGCATAGGTGCATACATAACCAGGTGGTTTGCTGCCACTATTCCCCCTTTGACTATATCTAGCATTTCTCCCCATGTTATCCCTCCCCACCCCCCACTATCCATCCCCTAGCCCCCTTAAGTGCCCCCTGTGTATGATACTTCTCTCCCTGAGTCCATGTGTTCTCATTGTTCGACACCCGCCTATGAGTGAGAACATGCGGTGTTTGGTTTTCTGTTCTTGTGTCAGTTTGCTGGGAATGATGGTTTCCAGATTCATCCAAGTCCCTACAAAGGACACGAACTCATCATTTTTTATGGCTGTGTAGTATTCCATGGTGTATAGGTGCCATGTTTTCCTTGTCCAGTCTATCATTGATGGGCATTTGGGTTGGTTCCAGGTCTTTGCTATTGTACACAGGGCTGCAATGAACATATGTGTGCATGTGTCTTTATAGCAGAACAATTTATAGTTCTTTGGGTATATACCCAGTAATGGGATTGCTAGGTCAAATGGAATTTCTATTTCTAGATCCTTGAGAAATCGCCACACTGTCTTCCAAAATGGTTGAACTAATTTACACTCCCACCAACTGTGTAAGAGTGTTCCTATTTCTCCACATCCTCTCCAACATCTGTTGTCTCCAGATTTCTAAATGTTCACCATTATAACTGGCGTAAGATGGTATCTCAATGTAGTTTTCATTTGCATTTCTCTAATGACCAATGATGATGAGCACTTTTCCTATGTTTGTTGGCCTCATATATATCTTCCTTTGAAAAGTGTCTGTTCATATCCTTTGCCCACTTTTGAATAGGGTTGTTTTTTTCTTGTATATCTGTTTTAGTTCTTTGTAGATTCTGGATATTAGCCCTTTGTCAAATGGGTAGACTGCAAAATTTTTTTCCCATTCTGTTGGTTGCCAGTTTGCTCTAATGATGGTTTCTTTTGCTGTACAGAAGCTCTGAATTTTAATTAGATCCCATTTGCCTATCTTGGCTTTTGTTGCCATTGCTTTTGGTGTTTTAGTAATGAAGTCCTTGCCTATGCCTATGTCCTGTATGGTTCTGCCTACATTTTTCTCCTAGGGTTTTTATGGTGTTAGGTTTTATGTTTAAATCTTTAATCCAACTGGAGTTAATTTTAGTGTAAGGTGACAGGAAGGGGTCCAGTTTCTGCTTTCTGCACATGGCTAGCCAGTTTTCCCAACACCATTTACTAAACATGGGAGTCCTTTCCCCATCGCTTGTTTTTGTCAGGTCTGTCAAAGATCAGTTGTAGATGTGTGGTGTTGCTTCTGAGGCCTTTGTTCTGTTCCATTGGTCTCTGTCTCTGTTTTGGTACCAGTACCATGCTGTTTTGATTACTGTAGCCTTGTAGTAGAGTTTGAAGTCTGGCAGTGTGATGACTCTGGTTTTGTTCTTTTTGCTTAGGATTGTCTTGGCTATGCGGGCTCTCTTGTGATTCCATATGAAGTTTAAAGTGGTTTTTTCCAGTTCTGTGAAGAAGGTCATTGGTAGCTTGATGGGGATAGTGTTGAATCTATAAATTACTTTGCACAGTATGGCCATTTTCACAATATTGATTCTTCCTAACCATGAGCATGGAATGTTTTTCCATCTGTTTGTGTCCTCTCTTATTTCTTTGAGCAGTGGTTTGTAGTTCTCCTTGAAGAGGTCCTTTACATCCTTTGTTAGTTGTATTCCCAGGTATTTTATTCTCTTTGTAGCAATTGCGAATGGGAGTGCGCTCTTGATTTGGCTCTCTGTTTGTCTGTTATTGGCATATAGGAATGCTCGTGATTTCTGCACACTGATTTTGTATCCTGAGACTTTGCTGAAGTTGCTTATCAGTTTGAGAGGATTTTGGGCTTAGGCCATGGGGTCTTCTAAATATACAATCGTATCGTCTATAAATAGAGACAGTTTGACTTCCTCCTTTCCTAAATGAATACCCTTTATTTCTTTTTCTTGCCTGACTGCTCTGGCTAGAACTTCCAATATTATATTGAATAGGAGTGGTGAGAGAGGGCATCCTTGTCTAGTGCCTGATTTCAAAGGGAATTCTTCCAGCTTTTGCCTATTCAGTATATTGGCTGTAGGTTTGTCATAAATAGCTTTTATCGTTTTATGATGCATCCTATCGATACCTAGTTTATTGAGAGTTTTTAGCATGAAGGGCTGTTGAATTTTGTCAAAGGCCTTCTCTGCATCTATTGAGGTAATCATGTGGTTTTTGTCTTTGGTTCCATTTATGTGATGGATTACGTTTATGGACTTGCGTATGTTGAACCAGCCTTGTATCCCCGGGATGAAGCCTAGTTGATTGTGATGAATAAGCTTTTTGACGTGTTGTTGCATTCGGTTTGCCAGTATTTTATTGAAGATTTTTGCGTCGATGTTCACTATGGATATTGGCCTGAAGTTTTCTTTTTTAGTCGAGTCTCTGCCTGGTTTTGGTATCAGGAGGATGTTGGCCTCATAAAATGAGTTAGGGAGGATTCCCTCTTTTTGTATTGTCCGATATAGTTTCAGAAGGAATGGAACCAGCTCCTCTTTACATGTCTGGTAGAATTCGGCTGTGAACCATCTGGACCTGGACTTTTTTTGGTTGGTACGCTATTGATTGCTGCCTCAACTTCAGCCCTTGTTATTGGTCTATTCAGGGTTTCAACTTCCTCCTGGTTTAGTCTTGGTAGAGTACAAGTGTCCAGGAATTTATCCATTTCTTCCTGGTTTACTGGTTTATGTACATAGAGCTGTTTGTAGTAACCTCTGACAGTAGTTTGTATTTCTGTGGGATCAGTGGTGATATCCTCTTTATCTTTTTTTATTGCATCTATTTGATTCTTCTCTCTTTTCTTTTTTATTAGTCTGGCTAGTGGTCTATTTCGTTGATCTTTTCAAAAAACCAGCTCCTGGATTTATTGATTTTTTTGAAGGTTTTTTTGTGTCTCTATCTCCTTCAGTTCAGCTCTGATCTTAGTTATTCCTTGTCTTCTGCTAGCTTTTGAGTTTTTTTGAACTTTCTCCTATAGCTCTTTCAATTTTGATGACAGGATGTCATTTTAGATCTTTCCTTGTTTCTCATGTGGGCATTTATTGCTATAAATTTCCCTCTCGACACTGCTTTAAATGTGTCCCAGAGATTCTGGTAAGTTGTATCTTCATTCTGATTGGTTTCAAAGAACATCTTTATTTCTGCCTTCATTTCATTGTTTATCCAGTCGACACTCAGAAGCAAGTTGTTCAGTTTCCAAGTGATTGTGCGGATTTGAGCGTGTTTCTTAATCCTGAGTTCTAATCTGATTGTGCTGTGGTCTGATAGACTGTTTGTTATGATTTCCCTTCTTTTGCATTTGCTGAGGAGTGACTTGCTTCCAATTATGTGGTCAATTTTGGAGTAAGTGCGATGTGGTGCTGAGAAAAATGTATATCCTGTGGATTTGGGGTACAGCGTTCTGTATATTTCTATTAGGTCTGCTTGGTCCAGCTCTGTATTCAAGTCCTGATGTCCTTGTTAATTTTCTGTCTCATTGATCTATCTAATATTGACAGTGGAGTGTTGAAGTCTCCCACTATTATTGTGTGGGAGTCTAAATCTCATTTTAGGCCGTTAAGAACTTGCTTTATGGCCGGGCGCGGTGGCTCAAGCCTGTAATCCCAGCACTTTGGGAGGCCGAGGCGGGTGGATCACGAGGTCAAGAGATCAAGACCATCCTGG
>NW_016107443.1:2415302-2437086 GCF_001604975.1 Cebus imitator
AGAGACGGGGTTTCACCATGTTGACCAGGATGGTCTCGATCTCTTGACCTTGTGATCCACCCGCCTCGGCCTCCCAAAGTGCTGGGATTACAGGCGTGAGCCACCGCGCCCGGCCTGTTAATATTGTTATGTGTGAATCTGATCCTGCCATTTTGTTACTGGACGGTTTTCTTGTCTGTTAGCTAACTCATTTGTCTTTATTGCATTTTTGGTTTTTGCCATTTGGTATGTTCTACAGTGGCTGGTACTTGTTCCTTTCCATGCTTAGTGTTTCTTTCAGGAGCTATTGTAGGGCAGGTCTGGTGGTGATAAAATCTCTCAGTAATTGCTTGTCCGTAAAGGATTTTATTTCTCCTTCACTTATGAAGCTTAGTTTGGCTGGATATGAGACTTTGGGTTGAAAGCTCTTTTCTTTAAGGATGTTGAATATTGGCCCCCACTCTGTTCTGGCTTGTAGGGTTTCTACCGAGAGATCCGCTGTGAGTCTGACTGGCTTCTCTCTGTGGGTGACCTGACCTTTCTCTCTGGCTGCCCTTAGTATTTTTTCCTTCATTTCAACCCTGGTGAATTTAATGATTATGTACCTTGGGGTTGCTCTTCTTGAGGAATATCTTTGTGGAGTTCTCTGTATTTCTTGGATTTGAATGTTGGACTGCCTTGTTAGGCTTGGGAAGTTCTCCTGGATAATATCCTGAAGAGTGTTTTCCAGCTTGGATTCATTCTCCCTGTCATATTCAGGTATACTGATCAAGTGTAAATTAGGTCTTTCCACATAATCCCATATTTCTTGTAGGCTTTGTTCATTTCTTTTCACTCTTTTTTCTCTTGTCTTGCCTTCTCTTTTTATTTCATTGAGTTGATCTTCAATCTCTGATATCGATTTGGCTATTAAAACTTGTGTTTGCTTCACGTAGTTCTCGTGCTGTGTTTTTCAACTCCAACAAGTCGTTTATGTTCTTCTCTAACCTGGTTATTCTAGTTAGCATTTCGTCTAACCTTTTTTCAAGGTTTTTGGTTTCTTTGCACTGACTTAGAACGTGTTCCTTTAACTCAGAAAAGTTTGTTATTATCCACCTTCTGAAGCCTGTTTCTGTCAATTCGTCACACTCTTTCTTGGTCATGTTGTGTTCCTGTGTTGTTGAGGAATTGTGATCCTTTGAAGGAGAAGAGGTGTTCTGGTCTTTGATGGTTTCATCTTTTTTGTGCTGTTTTTTTTCCCATCTTCATGGATTTACCTAGCTGTGATCTCAGGAAGCTGCTTGATGAGGTTGCTTGCCTGCCTGTCGAGGCCCTACTGGGTTTCTAGGGACTCCCATTTCAAAGTATTTTAAAATTTCCCTTGTGAATTCTTCTTTGGCCTATTGGTTATTTAAGAGTATACTGCTTAATTTTTATGTATTTGTCAACTTCCCCAATTTCCTTCTATTGTTGATTTCTGATTTAATTCCATTGTGATTGGAGAATGTACTTTGTTTGATTTTAATCCTTTAAAATTTACTAAGACATCTTTTACAGCCTAGCATATGATCCATCCTGGAGAAGGTTCCATGTGCATGTGATCACCGGTTGCTTCATGGAAACACCTTTTTATTATTTTCCACAAATCTCTAATTTCTTCCCAATTCTCTGGGGACTTACTAGCAGTTTACTACTTTTAATAGCAACTATTACTGTATTCAGTGAGTGACACCCTACCCCACTTCACTCTATTGACTCTCTATCACAAAACCTACTTTCTTTACTCATTTTTAATCTTCACAATTGCCTTGAGGGAATTAACAAGAGCACTTCTTTGTTTTACAAATGGGAAATCTGGAAACACAGGGGGAATCTGCAACTTGTCTAAAGTGCTGCAGAAGCTGTGAAAGTGCAGCAGGAGTGGTCTGGGGCCTCCCAACAGCCATCCTCCCTGCGACAAGGCCCTGCTGCCACTGAACCTATTCACGTCTCCAGAGAAACACAAACACAACAAGCAGGCTAGTCTTCCTCAAATGTTCTTTTTTATGCACAGGCACATGCAGGGGAAGCTTCTGACTGTTCTCTCTTTTGCCTTCTGATTGAAACAATGAGGGAAGCCCACCTGGCACTGCAGCTGGGCCTACTGTTGGCCTAATCATGGGTTAGGGAGGTGAGCTATGAAATGTCCTCATTGTTTGGGTACAACAGTCTTAAGGCTTCGGAAGCACAAAAAGCCAAGAGTCCAAAGACTAAGCTGAGGTTGCATGTGGCATCAGAGAGACCAGACTGTGATGACAGATCAATAGATATAATTAGAAAAAAATGCCCCCTTTCCAGAGCTTACTGCAAGTGAATATAGCTGCTGTCCCCATACAATGCAACAAATGCAACCAGCACCTAAGTATCATCTACCACTAATTAATTAGCATTTTTTGAGATAGGGTCTCGTTCTGTCACCCAGGCTAGAGTGCAGTGCTGCGATTTCAGTTCACTGCAACCTCCACTTCCAAGGATGAGACAATCCTCCCACCTCAGCCTCCCAAGTAGCTAGGACTACATAAACGCACCACCCATGCCTGGCTAATTTTTGTATTTTTTGTAGAGACTATGTCTCTCCATGTTGCCCTGGCTGGTCTTGAATTCCTGGGCTTAAGGGATCCTCCAGCTTTGGCCTCCCAAAGTGTTGGGATTACAGGTGTAAGTCATTGCACCTGGTCTAATCACCTTTCATTAATCTAGCAGCTCCCTACCTAGAAAAACCTCCCTTTGGAAAGGAGTCTCCCATGTGGGGCTTAGCCAAGGTCAGAGCCAAGGAGTGTCCTTTCCAATACCCTGGGCAGAGGCTCCATGTCCGCTTGCCTGGGATGTCAATAAGTGGATCCCTCTGTAACCTCTGTAACTCTGTGATTCCAGAATTCTAAAAGGGCAGGCTATGTGGTTTTTCCTCACAACCCCACATGTGGATTTATTACTTGAATTCAAATGCCAGCCTGTTTCACTGGTAGGGAGAGAAGGACAAGGCTCTTCTTTATAAATATTCAGTGTTCTAATGGTATCAAGAAAAGCTAAGACTTCTGTCTTTCAATCAAAGCAAGGAGAGAAAGCAATGAGACTATGTTGACTATGCAGAGACTGTCATCATGATAAAAACCACCTCTGGAATTGCAGGTTCCATCGTGATCCAAGTCCCAGGTAGACCTGAACACCCTGGACTCACCAGTTGCTAGGTTGGACCCCCTCAGCCTGCTTTTCATGCCAAAGCCCAGACTAGGGCTTCCTCTCATGTGTCTAAGCCTCATTGTTAGACACAAGGACCCAAGAAATTATCAGAGGCAAAATTCCCTTTCAGCTGGTCAGTTGAAAAACTACCAAAAGGACTGGCTTTCAAGTTTCAGATTCAGAGAATGTTCTCCTAGCATCATCTAACTCATGTTTTTTGATATCACAGGCTTAAGAAGCCTCGTCAGTCATTTCTCTAAGTGCCAGCACCACCATTTCCACTCATTCACTCAAACATTCCCCATGAGAGGTGGAAGCTGAAGATTACCTTGGGGAATGCTTACAAAGCTCCTTGTCCTGTATTTAAAAGCCCGACATATCCCAAAGTGTTGTCTTAACTAGTATTCAGTAACATGTGGTTCCATGATGAAAGATAAGCAGGTCTCCTTACCATATGCCATCTGAGCGCCTGTACTATGCTAATGTGCTTGTCAATCTCTAAGATTGTGTTAGTGCTGCAGCTGTAGTTGAAATTTGACCAGAGAGGCAAGTTTCTCTCTCCCCTTGTCTGTCTCTTCCCCATCGCTCTTTTGTGGAATATTCAGAAGGGCTATAATTCCATACAACATACACTGGGAAATGCCAGGCTGGTTTCTATCTGAGCATGTCACGCTTGGTGCAAGGTCTCCCCACTAGAAGACAGAAATATACAATAGCACCCACTTTTACAACATGCCTCATACAAACTTAGGCACACTAAGACCCAACTCAGCCCTCATGAAAATAAGCACCACATACAATGTGACTGAACCTAAAGCTATTTTTAGAGCCTAGTGTACCGTGTGGAGCTTGCGCAGTTCCAGCATTCTATACTGTGTGAATTATAAACTCCTCTGCGGCATGAGCAAACTTCAGTGGTCACCGGTTGTATGAACTCTGACTTTTACAAAGGTACTTAAGGATTCAAGCCAGCAATGAAAAACAAAACAAAACAAAACAAAAGAAGTCAGACCTATACGTGCCTTATGCTCTATGCAGAGAATATGGAACTCTGAGTGCATTATTACCATAGAAGCAAAGTCATAAATGGTGATTAAGTTCCTAGGCTGACCCACAATGCAGCTAAAATAAGACACATCTGCAATATTATCAACAACTAAAAACTGAAAGATAATGAGATTAAATAAAAGACATTTTTATTCACTAAAAATACTTATGCTCAGTGACATACCAAGTGGGGGCAGTCTGTGCCCAAGCAAGAAGGGGCTGCCTGTAGAGAATTCACAAACAATAAGGAAACAATAATGAAGCCCACAAAGTTAGTTGGCTTTTTACTTTCACCAGTTGCTGACAATAGAAAACAACATCAGTAACAAAATATTGCTCCTTTGAGGAAAAAAGGGTTCAACAAGAAGTGATGAAGTAACTAAGGGTACTTGCAGCTATGAAGGAAGTGACTTTGGCATACCCATGGGGATTTCAGTATGATTCTTTATTTTGTCCAAATTAATATCTATACATAGAGTCATGCCTATGGGAGTCCTTTTTTTTTAAATGCTCATTAACCATAATCTTAGTCCATAGGAGTGTCACAGATAGAACAAGGATCAGGACACAGATTCTATGAGTTCAATGAGCAATTCTTAGGCAAAAAAGCAAAGGAGCTAAAAAAAAATCCATAAGTAAGGTGAGAAGCCATGGGTCTGGGATGGAATTGCACAAATAGTGAACACTGAATCAGAAGAATCAAAGGCATCCTCCATCAAGATTCTCCCAAGGAGAAAGAAAAGGTGGGCAGAAGAAGGAGCTTCCTAGGAGAGCCACCAGGTGGAGCCACCACCACAAACCCACTTCATAGCTGGTTCTCTGGGTAGACTTGGGTAGACAACAGCAGTTGTGGTGGGAATCAAAACCCATGACTAACCCATGGGAGACTCATTACTCTGTTAATGCCTTGAAATCAGAACACACAGAGGCAGAAGATTAAATATAACAGAAAAAAACATTCTAAAAACCAATTTTATCAATGGCCCACACATAATTGCAACATGATCGCAATACCCTTCTACGTAGTTCTTACTATGCATTTCACCACCCCTCACTCTAGGCTCAACAGGCTCAGAAAATAATATGAACAAGGGCAATACACACTCTAACATCAATTGCTGATGCTAACAAGCGTGGTGTCCCAATAAAACTTGCCAGAAATGCAGCCAGGGATCAGCTAGTTTAAAAGATGTCTTTAAAGGCTCTTGACTCTCAAGCTTTTGAGAATGAAGGCCCACTGGAAAATAAAACTATAGATGCACATACAGATACATTCACACAGATGTATGTATTATTGAATGACTATATATCATATCCAACCCCATTCACTGTCACGTCGCCAGATTTTCATTTCCCCTGGGAAAGACCAGCTCAGGTGATAGTCAAAAGCTTCTATACAACAGTAATGACTTCTGTTAACTCTTATTCTACCTGTCCATAAACACCAGTTCCTTAAGTAAAATTGACAGGCAATACTGAAACTCAAAGAAAAGTCTGACCCAAACTGCCACATTATCAGATTACCAGTTAACTGGAGAGAATTCACATTTGTTTCTCCAATAGAAAACTTGAAAGAAACAAAGTCTCATCTCTACAAAATCAGCCCCAGATCTCACATTCACCTTAAAAAACAAACCACTGGCAAACCCAAGAGGTTGACATTTTCTTTATTAAGGACATACTTTTTCCATCCTTTGTTTACAGTTTCCTCTCTGCTAAAGAGCCCACAGCCTATCCTCAGAGCCAGGAGGAGTTTTTCAGGCCTGCACACTAAAAGCTGGAAACAATGTTTCCCCTTCAGGGTAAGGGGAAAAGGAAAGGCTGTCACTTAGACCTAGTTAGGGATTGGAATGACTAGTGCTGAAACTATGAGGAGAAGAAAGGTAAACTATTAAGCAAAATTCTTCTGACAACTACAGGCAGCAGACCAAAATGGAGAGAGAGCCCTTCCGTGTGGCAAACGTGAGGCCCATGTTAATGTGGAAGAACTTCTGCACTAACTTTTAAAGCAACATTGTGTCACCAGAGGAAGAGCAGCCGTTGATCCCTCTGTTAAGGAAAACTTAAATGGAACCTGTCTGAAGGATAAAACACACCAGAAATGAACCCACAGCGCAATGTTCTACAGTCAGTCATATCCACGTACCAATTCAGAGAGCAACCCTCCCCATCTTAACTTGAATCTCATTAGACAGATGATCTCACCTCGTAGCATCAGAGCTAGACCTGTTACAAATAACATCTTTTAAACCGTCAGATATTTCAGCATTAATCTCTGGAAGGGGCAGTAAAATGCAAATGCATAACAAACCTTAAATAAAGATGGTAAAAGCAGTTTATCTTTGGGAGGCAGATGCCAAAATAGCAGAGCGACTTAAAAAGAGGACTATAAAATACATATTATATCAGGAGAGCATAATAATAATAATAATAGCAAAAAATAATAAATGTGCAAAATACAATAGAGACTTACCAAACACTGAATTCATGATAAACTGGAAATAGAAACAAGGACATATAAAGCCAACCAGAAACCCACGGAGTGGCTTCACATTCAGAATGACAGAAGTAAATACAAGACACATCCCTACCTTGCCATCCAAATGATATAAGAAATGTGCAGCACTTTCTCAACGTTATCCCAAGGGATACAACAGACTGAAGCTACTTGCAGGCAGGATTGGCTGGTGTTTTTCCAGTCTTTATCTGCCCCAGTACCACACACAAGGCCAGGTGCATAGTAGGCACGCACTAAATATGTGCTATTGAATGTTCATAGGTGTCTACCAAAAAGTGAGGAAGGAACAATGTCCAAAATTCCTGGCAACAGGAGAGGTTCAGAGAGAGGCAAAGATACATCTCCATGTGCTCTGCTAACAATGCAAAAGAGAACCCTAAAATGGAACCTGGTCCTCACAGGGGCCAGCAGGCTATTGATGACAGCCTGCATACTTAACTGATCACATGGATAAAGTTAGCCAGGAAATCCTTCTAAGGATCAAATAATTTATTTTGTTTGTTTGTTTTGAGACAGGGTTTCATTCTGGCACCCAAGCTGGAGTACAGTGGCATTATCACAGCTCACTGCAGCCTTGACCTCCAGGGCTTAAGTGATTCTCCTACCTCAGCCTCCTGAGTAGCTAGGACTACAGGTACATGCCATTATACCCATCTAATTGTTTTTTTTTTTTTTTTTTTTTTTTAAAGAGATGGGGTCTTGCGATGTTGCCCAGGCTGGTCTTGAGCTCCTGGGCTCAAGCAATCCTCCTACCTGAGCCTTCCAGAGTTTTGGTATTAAAGGCATCAGCCACTGCATCCAGCTTGATTTTTTATCTCATTTTTAATTCAAGTAGATAAGAGTCTATATTCAAATGGACAAAAATCCACTGTTCATTTTCAAGAACCTATTTAGGATATTTGCTATTAACTGTTTGAACTTCTGTTTTATTCCATTTTTCTTCTAAACTCAATATATGAATGCTTTTTTTTTTCTTTTTTTGAGGGGGAGACAGAGTTTCACTCTTGTTGCTCAGGCTGGAGTGCAATGGTACAATCTTGGCATTTGAATGCTTTTTAAAAAAATGTCTCTATATATCAATGTTCCAATTTAGGAGGACCCACCATTCTCTTTTATGGGTTTAATGATACAAGAAACAAAAGAATAAATTTTTCTTAGAAGAAAACACACAACTCTCTTCTGTCTGGTTCATTAAGAGAATGACATTTGGCTCCAAGGAAAGTTTTCACATTTTCTGGCTGTAACTTATCAATATACTTGTGTCTGAGATAACTTCAGGACATACAACATCCATGCTGCAAGTTTAAATGAAAAATGACTTCTTGGCTGGGCACGGTGGCTCATACCTGTAATCCTAGCACTTTGCGGGGCCGAGATGGGTGGATCACCTGAGGTCAGGAGCTCGAGATCAGCCTGGCCAATGTGGTAAAACTCCATCTCTAGTAAAAATACAAAAAAAAAAAAATTAGCCAGGTGTCCTGCTGGGCACCTGTAATCTCAGCTGCTCAGGAGGCTGAGGCATAAGAATCACCTGAACCCAGGAAGCAGAGGTTGCAGTGAGCCGAGATCATGCCACTTCACTCTCAGCCTGGGCGGCAGAGCCAAACTCTACCTCAAAAAAAAAAAAAAAAAAAAAAAAAAAAAGAAAGAAAGAAGGGAAAATAACTTCTTATTTCTCAGGAAAGGCTTGTTTTAAACAGGAAGTTCTTTCACTGTGACTCAGGTAAGGACCACAGATATGGCCAGAGGTGTGCAAAAACACAATTGCTCCTGAGGTTCTAATGCCAAAATGTATAGCTGATGGCTGCCAAGTCAGCTGGGAGGACCTACTTTCTCTCAATTCCAGTTACATCATCTTCTCAAATGAAAAGCCAGCCAGGGCCAGGCGCGGTGGCTCATGCCTATAATCCCAGCACTTTGGGAGGCCGAGGCGGGTGGATCACGAGGTCAAGAGGTCGAGACCATCCTGGTCAACATGGTGAAACCCCGTCTCTACTAAAAAAAAAATACAAAAATTAGCTGGGCATGGTGACGCGCGCCTGTAGTCCCAGCTGCTTGGGAGGCTGAGGCAGGAGAACTGCTTGAACCCAGGAGGCGGAGGTTGCGGTGAGCCGAGATGGCGCCATTGTATTCCAGCCTGGGTAACAAGAGCAAAACTCCATCTCAGAAAAAAAAAAAAGAAAGAAAGAAAAGCCAGCCAGGCACGGTGGCTTATACCTGTAATCCCAGCACTCTGGGTGGCTGAGGCAGGAGGCTTGCTTGAGCCCAGGAGTTCAAGACCAGCCTGGCAACATGGCAAAACCCCAGGTCTACAAAAAATCAGTAAATTAGCCAGGTGTGGTGGCTCACACCTTGTAGTCCCAGCTACTCAGGAGGTGGGAGGATCACCCGACCCCAGGGAGGTGGAGGCTGCAGTGAGCCATAATTGTGCCACTGCACTCCAGCCTGGGTGCCAGAGTGATACTCTGTTTAAAAAAAAAAAGAAGAAAAGAAAGCCCATGGAGTCATTCCAGTACCTCCCTAAATCAACTCTGCAGACATTTACAAAGGTTAAAACTGAAAATTGAAACTGATCAGTCCCCAAACTAAGGTTTCCATAGCCCTGGCCTTTTCTCAAGGCTATGAATAGCTTCCTTCAAACCCAAGATGGCTTCTGACCTTATGCAGGTGTCTGGGGAGGGTGAGCTCATCCCACAATGTAAGGGACTACTATCTGTTTGCAGCTGCTGCAAAGTGCGGCATGTTAGAAGATGCAAAAACAGCTGAACACAATGAGGCAAACTTCTTCAGCTAGGCCTATCTCAAGTTCAGGACCCAATGAAGTGGTTCAATTTCAGACTCATGATAGAAATAGACTTCAATATTTCATTATTAAAACAATTTCAAGCATGTATCAAATGATGAAGTCCATATAAAGAAAACAGTCATCTCGTCTTTGATCAAATTGAAGGAAGAGAACTTGTGTTCATTCTATTAAATTCTTACAGGGTCCAAGGCTGAACCACAAGGTGGACTCATATCCTCTAAGAACCCATGTTGGCGAATCAAAGCAGGCTGTTAATAAACCCTGAAAGCAACTTCCTTCCCTAATAGCCACAGCAACAGTAATAGACCGAAACATCGGAAAGGTTGCTGGAGACAAAGCTTGATGATGGAAACAAAGGAGGAGGGGGCCCCTTCAGTCATTTACAATAACTCATAAAACTTTAAAAATTAGTTAGACGGAAGTATTTATAAGTAACTAGAATCATCCCACAGATTTAGCCTCTGATCCTTGTTTTAACGGGGGAAAAAGTGTTTTTTCCATTGATTTGGGGTGGGGAAAAAAATGTAGCTTTTGAGCTCAGTACAATGAACTATTTATCTGGCCTGACAAGGCCAATCAATCTACCCCTGCTGTTTATTATAAGGAGTAGTAGAATACTGGTAGTCTTGATGAGTGGGGGAGGGCCAGAGGCAGCCCAGGGCTTGGTACACAATGCTTCCCTTCAGCTGGAAATTTATGTTAGGCCCAGGTGACCCAGGAGGTCAGGGTGAAGCCTTGGACAGAATGAAGAAGATTTGTTTTGGGCTCCGTATTTACAGAATGCCTCCGTGTACTTGGGTCTCACAACCACCAGCAGATTCCGTATATAAAATGCCTCGGAGTGAAAGGTTGGCCATAATCAGGCTGCAGGCCCAGGGCAAAAGGCTTTCAAAAAGGAACATAAGGTAGTAAGCCATCCCTTTGCATTCCAATTTTTGGTGAATGAAAAATTCCATGGGGAAACTCAGAGGCCAGATTTTACTTGTGAAGAGACAGTCATCTGAAAAATTCTATTCCATCGTTGATTTAAAGTTCTCAGGTAATTTTACTGAACTCATCCAAATAATTACCTCAACTCCTTACCTAAATTAATTCCTTCCCTTGTTAAATTAATTAATTGTTTTAAATCTCTTATTGACTTGACAAAAACCAGGGCTAGCCAAAGAGGCCTTGCTGCTGGTCAACGTGTGTGCAACTGCTGTGCTTACAGACCCAAGAGGCAGCCGGAGGAATGGGAGGGCTCCTTCTCATTGGTTTGGAAGTGCAGAAAGAAGACACACCGAACTCTAGCTCACCAAATCCAATGAATGCAGGTCTCAGTAGTTTGAGAGCTTATTTGAAAGAATGCAGGAGGCACTTTTGGCCAAGACTGTAGTTTTACAGCAAAGGGCACTTAATTCTTAAAATGGGAAATCCCCTACTTTGGTAGGATGAATTTAAGAAAACGAGAAAAGAAAGAAAATCCTATAGCTGCTATCCAATGTGGCCTCTAGCCAATATTTGATCTGAATAATTCAAAAAGGGAAATGTAACCCAGGCAGCTGGAGACAGCAGAGGAAGAGACAGGAAGGAAGAGAGGCACAAAGCTGTGATCAGTGGGCAGTTTACTGGACAAATTCTTATCCTGTCTAAATTTTATGAAAGATTAGCTGTTCTTCCTCCCCATGGTTATGCAAACTTGCCTTCTGTTTTTCTGGTTAATGGAACCCTTTGCTAATCTAGTTCCTGTGCCGCTTTTGAACAGCTCTCTATTTCTCTTTAAGGAAGTAATAAGCCCACTAAAAGCTGTCAGCAGAACACTAACCTACAGACATGCTCAGCATGTGCCCTGGCTGGTCCAAGATCAGGAAAAACTGAAGGACCCTAGTGTGCCCACAATATAAAATCTCTGCAGTCCTGTATTCTCTCTCACATTTTTTCAAACAATTATCTCCAAGAGGGGAGGGAGAGAAAACAAAACTCCAACAAGCTGAAACCTGAAAATCTGCCTTGAGGTCTCAAAAGAGAGAAAACAAGATTGTTAAAGGTCTCCTGGTCAGATGGATGTGTTAGCTGTATCTTTGCACGTTCTGCCTCATAAACTCAGGGAGGCAGGGTCTGCACTAGGGAGCCTAGCAGTTAGCTAGAGAAAGAACTTGATAAGGTTTGCCTTAAATTAAAAGGATAGTGTGGTTAGACACATTGCTCATGCCTGCACCACAGCATTCTCTAAATTCACCTTTCATCCATAAAAATAGATATGAAAGTGAAAGCTAAAGATCTAGAAAAAAAAGACCTAGAAAAATCATCATTTACAAATGCAGTCCACTTTCCCATTGTGAAAAAAATTTTTTATTAGTTCCCTATATTAAAGTTACTATATATCTATATCTATATCTAGATATATATCTAGATATAGATATAGATATAGTCAATTGCTAAGTAAGCATGTGTGTGTATCCAAAATGTATACCCAAAAGACAAAAGGACAAACTCTATCCAATTTTTCAGCAATATAAAATTTGACACAGTTCACCAGAAGTTTCCAGTTTTTGTTTGTGTTCAGGGAGGGGAACTCTTTTTCCTTTCCCATACCTCTCTTATTGGTTCTTAAAATCGTTTCAGAAGACAGCAAAGAGTTTCCACTGGGCACTTCATGCATGGGCTTTTCTGGAGCTTTGTTGGCGAGAGGGTCTTTCTTCATCTCTTTCTTTATTTCCTGTGAGGACAGATAAAAGGAAAACAAGACTATAGTTTGAATCTTTAGAATGCCTCTTGGACTATCTTAAGTTTCATCCTTCTGGAAATGAACTATAGCAATGCCAACTTAACATAACATGATGCTTTAAAAACACGATTTTCTATATTTTTGTATTTTTCTTACATTTATTGGAGATGCACCTGGTCTTATAAAATGGAATAAGGCCCAGTATGGTGAGGCGACCTTATAAAATTATGGCCATTCTATGTGACTATAAACACAATGAGTGAAACATAAAAGCCACCATACAGCTCTAAGTGACAGCCTGTTCTTGTTAAACAATGACAAACTTTAGCCAAGAAGACTCACCCCCTTAAAAAGCATTCTGATTTCTCTTCTTCTCAACAGAGATTTAGAGAAGCATATTCCCAAATTACCATTGTGCTCACAAGTATACTAAACCTAAAAAAAGATGATTCTAATGCATTTGCAGTCATCAAGTTGCTCTGGCAATTTCAACTATTGACAAAGAAAAAAGTAAGGATGGCTTATCACTCTAGATCAGGGGTCAGCAAATGAAAGCTCACCACTCACTTTTGTAAAGAAAGTTTCTTTAGAACACAAATACACTCACGCATTTAAGTATTTTGTATGGCTGCTTTGATGCTACACCAGCGGAATTGAGTAGTTGCAACAAGAGATCAAAGTCTAAAATATCTGGCCCTTTACAGAAAAAGTTCACTGACCCCTGCTCAAGGTAGACTCTTAAAGCTCCATTAAGATTTAAATTTCTAAATTCTAATGGCTGATATAATTATTTCAAATTACTTTAATAATTTACATAATTGTTTTCAAAAGCATTGATAGCCCAAGATAATAGTGACTCACAAAGCATAGGTCTGTATACAGGAATTCCTCCAAAAGGAGTAAAGAGTTTCTAGGCTTGTCTGAACCCATAATCACAGTAGCTTTTTTGAGGAAAAGTGAAAGCTTAGGGGCTGACCCCAAGCATGGCTGAATGGCAGGAAGAGCTCAAAGATGAGGGATGTGTTCCTTAGCAAGAGCCCACAAGGTAAGAAATGGAGATTGGCTCCCCGCTGGAAGGAAGAGAGATGCTACATTAAGTAGGGGGCCATGATTAGGCCCAAGCAGAGGGCAGGGGCAGAAAGTAAGCAACAAAAGTTTGTCAAAACAATGCGACTGCCTGCAGCTTCCTGCATACTCAAGAGTGTGTTAGTTACCATATCCAATTCCCCTATTGCCGGCTCTGTTCACAGCAGCCTCACCCTCCTTTCCTCCCTCACCAGGGCCCCACCGGAAACCAACAACTGGGGCTGGCGCTTTGCTAGGTTGAGCATTTCAGCTGGCGTCCCAGAGGCCTAACCAGGCGAAGCTCAGCCCAAGGTCAATACCAGTACCTCTGCACCCCACACAAAGCTGTGTATGCTCGCGTGCATGTACACGAACACCTACCTCAGCAGCCCCAGCACCTGCTAGAGCAGCAGTTGCCAGGGGTTCCTGTAGCCTCACAGGCAGATGGCCTCAGGGGACAATCTGCAAACACTGCCTGCCTGAGCTACATGACAGGATGCTATCTTGGTGATGGCTGCCAGCCTGCTATGGCTCTGGAAGTAAAGACAACAAGCTACCAGGTAGGCTCATTTCCCCACTGGGTGCTTCTTTAGGGGAAGAACAGTTGCTCAAACTTCATTTTCCATCGCAGTGTGGGTATGACCGTGCACGCACAAATTCCCCACCTTGACACAATGTAATGCAGAAACATGACAGCACAACACTAAGGAAACTTGCTCAAGGTCAAACAAGTAGGAGCCAGAATTTGAATCCAACCTGTCTAGCTTCAGAGCTCATCTCTTTTTTTTTAAGACAGTCTCACTCTGTTGCCCAGGCTGGAGTGCAGTGGCGTGATCTCTACAACCTCCGCCTCCCAGGTTCAGGCAATTGTTATGTCTCAGCCTCCCGAGTAGCTGGGATTACAGGCACATGCCACCTCGTCTGGCTAATTTTTGTATTTTTTTAGTAGAGACAGAGTTTTGTGATATTGGCCAGGCTGGTCTCAAACTCCTGACCTCAAGTGATCCACTCACCTTGGCCTCCCAAAGTGCTGGAATTACAGAGGAGAGCTCATCTCTTAACTACTCTTTCCCAGAGTCCTGACTGGATTATAATCACATCTTCCTGCCTCCAATCTCACCCCTCCCACTTCACCCTCTGCACTACCATAATGGACACTCAAATGTCTGTTCTTGTCAATCCCTAGAGAAATCTCCAGTTACTTCCCAAAGACCACAGGACAAGCTTTCATTCAAACACTTTTCAAATTGAACAGCAAACCACAAGTCCCTGTGTACTTGCTTCTAAAAATATCTGACATGCATGCTGACCCCACAGTACCAATTACCATGCAAATATAAGTGCTGCACTGCTTGGACAACACCTTATGTTTACAGAATCCTGATGTCATGGACTCCTATCCAAAGGCTCTAAAAATAGGTGATGATGCTAGCAATGATACAACTGTACACTGGCAAAGGCTTATAAATTAAAGTGCTTTAGCAGCTATTATTTTCACTTGCTGTTAACAACAACACTGTCAGGAAAAAAAAAAAAAAAAAAACCACCACCTGATTTTGCCAGACATATATTTTTATACATAAGAATAATGAGACCCAGTCAGAAAAGATGCAAGACCAGATGAAGGCCACAAAGCTAGCAAGGGGCAGAGCTGGCCACGAGACCAAACTCTGAGCCTTCTAGGCAGAGCTCTCCTGCTACATCTCACCTCCTAAGAAGAATCAGTGTCATGACTATAGGCGGGAGACTCAAAACCACTCAGCCTGTGGCTCCAGTGGAAACCTTAGCTTCCCGCCACAATTAAATAATGTAACAGATCACCTTACCTATAAAGTCCAAGACTATTGAGGCTCAAATCTTCGAAGTTCCTTATTATCCATGCACATAGACAAGCTTGTTCCTGCAGAGGAGGGTTGGCTTGGCACTAGAGCAACTCCTGCCTCTGTATAGCTGCCAAGAGCCACGTACCTGGAACTCTCCGAGGTTCTGATCCAGGTCATGGGACTCTGAATTTCCTAGGACAGGGGTTCCTAGCCCCCCAGTCTTTAATTGTAACTTTCTGACCACCAGGCCTATGTTTTTTTCTTTTTTTAAACATTTGTTAAGAACCCGGGTTCTATAATCTCAGTAGTAGAGGCCACACCCTGAACCAGAATTGCAGGCCATGAGGGCTTATGAAAATGTATACATACCTGCCCACATATATAAATCAATAATGATTTTGCTTGCTTAAAGGCTATACAGAATAGAAAGGGTATCAACAAACCTCTTAAGAAGGCAAAGGAAACCCGGCTTCTCTTTATCTCAAATCTGATCTCTTACAATGGAAACTCGGCAAGTACAATAAAACCGAGGCCATCAATAAGATATCAATGCTGCAAGGACACTTCAGCTGTGTCACAAGGGCCACTTGAAAAAAGGAAGAGAACTCACACCATTCTAGCTTCCCAAAAGCATTGTACCACACAGAGTCTGGGATGGCCTGCCCATATTCAGAGACCAAAAAGCCCCAATAATGCCACTCTGACAAAAATTCTCCACGACATATTCAGCAGCCTGCAAACGGCAACCTCACTGGGCAAACACATGATTTGCATGCAACTGAGAATTATGCTAGGACAGTCTGCTTTCTGATGAGCTGCATTGCCTTGATGTGGCTGGCTGCTGGGCCAAGTTGGCTACCTCTTTTCTCTTCTCCTTCCCCATCCCCTACATACTTTACAGGTGTTGGCGGGTTGGCTGGGTTCAGTGTTAACTCCTTTAAATTAACTGGTCAGTCTCTAACCAAAATACTACACAATAAAATACAGAAACATGCTCAGTTTGGGGGCCCTTCCCTCCCCTCACCTTTACTTCTTCCATCATTCATAACACAGGTTAAGGCACAGACTTCACAATGAATGGAGAATGATGCTGTGCATCAGAAAACCAGAACTAGTACTGACATCATTTATTAGAGGTATGACCTTGGGGGAAATACTTAAAGCCTCTATGCAGCCATTTTGTCACTTGTAAAAGAGGTCTAACAATAAATGAACCGTCCGAGAGGTGTCTTCAGGATCAAAGACTGAATTAGAGAGTAGTACACAAATTGATTATCTACTCTCATTATTAAATATCAAATACTATTTTAAAAAGAACTACACATAACACCGATAAAATTCACAGTCATAATGTTGAATGACAGAAGCCAGACACAAAAGATACTACATGATTCCAATTATGTGAAACCCAACAACAGGCAAAATTAATCATTGGTGAGACATCTCAGAACAGCAGTTACTCTTAGGGAGGCGTACAAGGGAGCCTGCTGGGAGGATGAAAATGACCTATAATGAGGTCTGGGTGATGGTTACACAGGTGTACATAGACCAAAATATTCACTGAACTGTATTTCTAAGACTTCTGCACTTTACTGCATGCAATTTCAATTTAAAAGAACACCACAAATGCTTAAACTGAAAGAAGACAGATTATTTTAAACTGAAATGTGCTGATATTTTGTCCTAGGAGGTCAGAAATACACAAAGCTAGTGCTTGAGTATTTCAATGTTCATCTCAGGAGGTGAGATGTTTTCTGGGATCAACATCAGTGTAGCAGGTGGTCGGAATGTGCCAGATGCACCCTATGGAATGGGTGAGCCAAGGCGTGTCTCCTCTCACCTATCCAATCAGATGAACGGATCTGTTCCCACCAGGGCATCCTTGTTTTCCATGTCAGCTGCTTTCCTCCTACCTTGCCAGATTTCCTTCTCTCCTGCCACCAACAGTACTAGCACACAGAACAGGCTGGTGCTACGGACACCAGGGAAAGTTGGGCATCCCCCTTACCTGCCCAGAATGCTGGTCCTGGTACTTCTGTCTGCATTCAAAGAGCTGAGTGAAGTTGGGCAGAGCCCCCTTGGCTTAGGGTGGAAGCAAGGCAGGCAAAACAGACATCATTCATCAGCCTAACCTCAATCCTGCTCTATTTCTTTCTGGAGTAAAGGCTTCCTTTAGACCCAGACGTGTCTGTGGGATCACAGCTGTGCCCCCTGCACTAGTTCATGAAAAACCATTTTGCAAAATTACCACTGGCAGGAGATTTTAAAAGTCACTAAAAACAAACACTTATACCAAATCTACTGATCAAGAGAGCTTTGAATAGATATGCAATCCTAGAATAGCACACTGCTCCCCCACATGCATCTCTCTCTCCCCACCCCACCCCATGCAAAAGGCAAGTCTGAGGAACAGCTGCCCTGTGAGTATCTTCCCTGCATGCAGAGACTATGCCTCCCAGTATTTGGCTCTCTTCAGAAAAGACTGGTCTGTCTCAGAACACCTGGGAAGACAGAGCAAGTATTCTGAGAGTATGGCAGACTACCAAGTGGAGCTTCAGTTGTATCTATAACATTCCATTTCTTTAAAAAATATATCTGATTACCACAATAAAAGAAAATACCCATGCTATTAAACCACCAAATGCACCAACTTCATTAGAGAGAACTGTAAAGAAGAAAAAATTTATAAAGTAAATATGGCAAAATATGAGGATTTTATAAAGCAGGGGTGGTGGGCACACAGATATTATATGCTTTAAATATTTCATAATTTGCCCTAAAAATTACATAGTGAAACCATGTTGATGTCTCACACCATAATAGCTTTTTCATATTTACAAAATATGCTGATGCTCAGAAAAGTGTTTTGATATATACTCATAAATATTCCGATGGCATTTTCAGCTTAAAGCTAACAAGGAAATTTCAAGAAATGTAATAGGATACCTATGGCCATGTTCTATGTCAATCTTTAACTGCATATTTGCAACATCATATACTTGCAGTATTTTCTTCCAAGAATCACTGATAACACGAATAGGAAAATAACAAGAACATGAGAACAAGAGCAAGAAGCTCATGACCTACAGGATGGGGATGAACACTATAAAGACCACAACAAGTGATAGATACTGGACAAAAGTGAGAACGGCTACCTTTGTGTTCCAAAGAGATAACGTTGCATCCTGATGTACAGTGTAAAATTAGTTGCATGACAGTTGGTGCCTTTATGTTTGCCTACACCCCACTAAACATCTAGATTATTACCACTGGATCAAAGGGTGTCAATATCAACCAGTTGTTTGGACACATAAAAATATCTATCAGATGAATGACCAATTTAGTAGAGTGTTATAGGCAAGACGACTACCTACAGATGAAGTAGAATATTTTCTTTTCTTTTTTTTTTTTGGCTGGGGGAGGGAGAAGTCTTGCTCTGTCACAACCTCTGCCTCCTGGGTTCAAGCAATTCTCCTGTCTCAGTCTCCCTAGTAGCTGGGATTACAGGCACCCACCACCACATCCAGCGAATTTTTGTATTTTTAGTAGAGACCGAGTTTCACCATGTTGGCCAGGCTGGTCTCAAACTCCTGACCTCAACTGATCAGTGGCACAGTGTTTTCAATTGATCCCAAAGCTGCAACAACGTGGAGATCTGTATCATCCCTATAAAGATACAACTGGATCACCATCAACTTCTCGCCTAACAAGATGCAGATCAGACTTAGAAGCAGAGGGAAGATGATAGTAAGAAAATTCATGTAGTCCCTCACTTTTTTAAAAAACAAGCAATACTTATTTCTTTATTTAACTGGGAATATTAGACATTCAAAATAAATTTACTCATTTAGAAAATAAACCTTTTAAAGCACTAGAAGAAAATAAAGAATGTTTCTGTAATCTCAGAGAGGCAAAGATAACACTCTGACATAGAATTTAGAAGCTGAAAAAATAAGGGTCAATAAATTACAGAAAACTAAGACTGTAACATAGCAAACAACAACAATAAAATTCATCAACGATGACAGGACAAACTGGGGGAATGTTGCCTCTTCTATAGAGAGAGCTCCTTCTACAAAGTATCAGCAAAAAGATCAATAACCCAACAAAAAAACAGCAAAGGAGCAAAGGACAGGTCACAAAAAAGAAAAAAGTAGCCAGGTGCAAGTGGCCCACACCTATAATCCCAGCACTTTGGGAGGCTGAGGTGGGCAGATCACAAGGTCAGGAAATCAAGACCATCCTGGCTAACATGGTGAAACCACCTCTCTACTAAAAATACAAAAAATTAGCTGGACATCATGGCATGCACCTGTAGTCCCAGCTACTCAGGAGGCTGGGGCAGGAGAATTGCTTGAACCCGGGAGGCAGAGGTTGCAGTAAGCCGAGATCATGCCACTGCATTCCAGCCTGGGCAACAGAGCAAGACTCTTCTCAAAAGAAAAAAGAAAAAAAGGAAAGAAGTGACTCAAACATACAAAAAGTTGCTTAAATGCATTCATTAGAGAAATGAAAATTACAGTAGGATTCCCGTACAATGGTGCCTGACAGTGCTCAGTGCACAGAAGGACCCTGTGTCATTCTGGCTATTTTCTCATACCTAGAATTGTTGCATTTACCTACTGTATTAAAATAATGTTTACATATGTCCTCACACTAGAATCTGGCTCTCTCAGAATACTGTCTGTTTTCACAGCACGTGGCATAGTGCCTTGCACACAGCTAGTCCCCTCAAAGAATGGGGGATATGAGGCCCCCAAGAACAAACCTCTCTAGAAGTTGACAGTTTAGGAAGGGATGTACTTAATTTTTAAATTACAACAAGATATTTTGATCTGTCAGATAGTCTACAATAAAAAATTGATAATATAATGTCAGCAAGGGTGTAGGAAAAGAGAGCCTCACATACTTTCAAAGGAGAGTATAAATTGATAAATAAATTGGTACAACCTCCGTGGGTAGCAGTGTGACAATTGTCTATCAAAAATTTAAATGTCTGTGCCTTTTGACTCAGTATTTCTACTCCTAGGAATTTAAACTACAAATATACTTGTACACTTGCAAAACAACATATGTACAAAATTAATCGTTATGCCATCGCTTCAGTTAGCAAAAGACTGAAAGAACATACATGTGTATCAGTAGAGAGCAGGTGACGAATGGCCATAAATCAATCCCATGCAACTCTCTCCAAGACTGAAGCCAGTCTGTATATACCAAGAAAGACAATTACCAAGACATGTTGCTAGGTTATTTAAAAAAAAAAAAAAAAAAAAAAAACGCATAGCATATGCTAGCATTTGTGTACATTTCTATGTACGCCTCCGTGTGTGATACAGAAGCCACACACAACAAACTGATAACTGAGGCTGCCTACAGGGAGGGGAACCGAGTGGCCGAGGGACAGGGAAAGCATATATTTGTCCCGTTTAGCTGGCACCATGTGCCTGTGTTAGCTACTCAAAATTTCAATTAACTTAAACATTAATTGAAATATGTTTACTATTTCCTGATTATTAAACTATTGACTGCTCCTTTTTTTTTTTTTTTTTTTTGCAAACAAGTGTGAAAGGAAAATAAATCTTGGGGTCCCAAAATCACTAAGCTAAAAGGAAAAGTCAAGCTGGGACTGGGTCATGCAACCCTGTCTTCCCTTTTGGTTCCTAAATACGATGGCTACCAGATGAAAAGCTACATGCCTCCTCCATATTTTGCCCACAAGGAAATTCCTAGTGAGCCCCATGGTCTTCATCCTAAGGTGTTTCTGTTAAGATATCACCACTACAATGTAAATTGATAACTTATCTTAATAGGTGCAGTCTCCCTGCTCACCAGACACAAATGCATATCTGATTGTTCCCAGGCCCAATTTTGCCTATGTTATCTTATGTAAAAATGCAGATTCCCTGCATTTTTGCTCTGCCCCATTTGTCTATGTCATCTTATGTTAAAAAAAAAAAAATGCAGATTCACTGAGCCAGACAAAGGCATGAATAACTATTTTTCCCTACCCCCGCTTACATGAAAATTGTATACTTTTAATATTCCACCCTTTCCCCTTTAAATTTGGAGCCTTCAAAATCATTTCCAGAGAAAGGTATAGGACAGTCTCCCAGGCACATGTCCTTAACTTTGACAAATAAACGTCCTAAAATGATTGAGGCTTGACATTTTTCTTGATTGACACAAGGAAGAAGTTGATACTGCCCCCAATAAGAGTTTAGCTTTATAATTTCCACTGCTAGTTTTAAAGATCCAACAGCATACGCTAACATACACAAAAGATTTACAGAAAGCTCTCCAGTCCATATGTTTCTTTAAGCAGGGGACATAGGAAAGCTAAGATGTGGGGAAAATCAGGCAAAGTCCAATCAACTTTTTTTTTCAATCATATGTTATAAAGTTCAAGTTTCAAGGCCAGGCGTGGTGGCTCATACCTGTAATCCCAGCACTTTGGGAGGCCAAGGCAGGCAGATCACCTGAGGTCAGGAGTTTGTGACCAGCCTGGCCAATATGGTGAAACCCTGTTTCTACTAAAAATACAAAAAAATTAGCCAGATGTGGTGGTGCGTGACTGTAATCCAAGCTCTTCCAGAGGCTGAGGCAGGAGGTGGAGGTTGCGGTGAGCCGAGATTGTACCA
>NW_016107443.1:2437141-2443240 GCF_001604975.1 Cebus imitator
AATAAAATGCATATAAAGAGGCAGCATTAAATCTTATTGATGATAGTTTTATCATGGGTAGGATCTAGCTTTCTTTGGTGCCCAGAGTACAAGTAAAAAGAGCTAAACAGTTTGGTTAATGATGCTCCAAAATGTTAATGACACGATCTCAAACTGAGTCCCCTAAGGGATGGACATTTTTCCCATCAAAGTATCCTCTGGAAAAATTTTAAAATGTTTCTTACTACATCATACCTAGTCCACGAAGCAGTACCCCCACACAGGAACTGTTAGATTACATGATAGATAAAATGCTTGCTCTTGAGGAGAAAAAAGAGGAAGCAACATCCAAGTTCCAGCAGCCATTTCTGCTGTCTTTTTACCGCTTTGATGATGAGTAAGAGCCTATCACAGTGCCCTCAGCCCCTGGGCTGTAAGCATGGTCCTTATGTCTAGCCCCAAGAGTCAGGAATAGGTCTCACTTGTCTTTCACTCCCAGGCATTCAATGAATGTTAGCCATTATTATTAGTTCTATCATTCTTTTAACAGTGTGCCAATATAAATGAAAGCACTTATAGTCACAATTGCTTCCAAAACTAATAATATAACAGAAAAAAATTTAAGTGTACTAGGATCTTTTAAATAGAAAAAGAAACTGAACTGCATCATTTCCCTAGGTGTTATGGAATTAGCTTGCCATTATGAAGAGTAAACCATAAACAAGGTACTTTTCTAAGGCTTTCCATGGGATAACACATTCGATGCTCACAACCACACTAAAAGACAGGGGTCATTAGTATCTATATTTGACAGATAGGGAAAGTAGGTCCCAAGAGGGGATGAGAACACAAGCAAGAAAGGACTGGGTGAAGAATGACACAGGCGGTGAAGGAATGGTCATGTCCCCATTCCTTCACTCCCTAACACTGTTCTTGCTCTGAAAGCCCAGCCTTTAGAAACTGCCATTTAAAAGAGGAGAGACAAAGAAAATGACTTTAGTATAAACTTTTGGCAGTGACCAGTGTGAGGGACAACGATTTGAAAGCCAAGCCCACGTCAAGAAAATCTTGAATTTTTAAAAAAACAGTACCTGTTTACTGGTTGTTGAAAGAATGTTTATATACATTTACATCCAGGAAAACTAGATTGTCAAGAATAAATTATTCTAAGCCCGTGACAAAACAATGCCATCTCATGCTCATTTCCTGATTAAAGCTTTTACACAGCTGGGCATTTTCATTTCTTAGAACTGTAGGGAGCTATGCAAATTTCCAAGCAGCAACTCCAAGATCATTAATCTACGGAAGGCCTGTGCTAATAGAATAATGGATTTTACATTGTTTCAGTAGAGAAGAGGAGGGGTGGGTTAATCTAATTACCCTATGTGTGGTCACCTGACTGTGGTTAACAAAAAGATCAAATGCTAAACTGCACAATCAGCAGCAAATTCCTAAGTAATGAAGCATTTCACATCACAAAAGGAATGGGAGGAGGGAGGTGACATTCTTACATTGCTTGAAACCAAATACTGTAGCAATAAAAATAATCACACCAAGCTTACACAAATGATACGCAAGGCATTTTAATTACCACAAGGAGCTAGGAACATAACTGTAAATCAGTCTCGGTCTCTCTGACACACACACACACACACACACACACACACACACACACACACACACTCTCTCTCTCTCTCTCTCTCTCTCTCTCTCTCTCTATATCAATGAAACTGGAAGGTACTTCTAGAGAGACGGGTGGCTACCCAGAGCTGAAGCTGCCAGGAACCAGACACAAGTGGGCACCAGAATTGGACTCACCCTGTAACCACGATCGTGCATATGGCACGTGTCACAGGGGCATGGTACCGTTATTCCTTCTTCCAATAAGGAGCAGCTGGGTTAGGAAAGGCCTGTCCCAAGCAGCTGACACTTCAAGTCCTGGTTCTGATACTGCTGAGGGCATAACCTTGGTGCCCCAGTTTTGTTAGTTGATCAAGCCATTCAGAAGATTAAATAAGATCTTGTGAAAAACGGCACCGCCTCTGGGTCCCAGGATTCTCTGGCTCCATCAATAGGAGGAAGAACCCCACCTGCCAAGAGACAAGGGCCAGGACCTAAGGGATGGTTAAATACTAAAAGGAAAAACTTTCTAGTATGCAACTCCTAGTGTGGTTGGTTTTGCAGAAGTTTCAAAAAATTTACTTTCATACACTGGCTCCCTCAGAAGGCTATTGGAGGGTGCATTCCACCAAGTCAAGTGAGTAAAACAAGAAAGAGAAGGATGCAGGATCCAGGACAGTCAATGAGAGAGAGGAGGCGGGGGAGGTGTGATGGCAATTTCCTGGCTGACAGCTGGGCAGCAGAGTGGAACAGGAGGTTGAAAGTCTCTGGTGTTTTTCCAGGGGAGGGAAAAGGAGAGAGGTAGAGAGGTGGAAAGGGATGAGGGGGAGGGAAATGAAGGGGAAAGAGAGGGAGGGAGAGAAAGACAGAAGAGAGGAAGACAGGGAGAAGAGAGAAAAGGAGGGACAGAGAGGGAAGAAGGAGAGAGAAAGAGAGGGAGGGAGAGAGAGGGAGGAAGGAGGAGGGAGGGGAAGAGAGAGGAGAGAGAGAGGGAGAGAGAAGGGGGAGAGAGAGAGAAAATAAAAAAGCTACATACAGAAATTATAGTATATTCTTGCTTCAATATTCAATATCAACATTGCTACATTAATGAAAACATTAAGTATGGATTAAAGAAAAACCTGAGATATGTGCATATAGAGAAAAGCTGAAGTCCTCAACTACCATGCTAGTTAAGAGATCATATCTAGAATCGACAAACCAAGAGAGCAGCAATGAATATTATTCAGAAGTACAGCAGCAAATACTAAAAGCAACAGCTAGAACTGAAGAACGATTGCCTCCTAGAAGATAAGGACACAAGGAGAAGGGACAAGAGGCTGCTGGATACTCATATATCTTTTAGCAACATATGACTTTGAAAAGTGTGCATGCGTAACCACTCAAAAATTAGTAATTAAAGGTATACATGTTCATTCCGAAAAATAAGTAACAAAAGGGGTAGAGAGCAAAGGATAAATGTGGCCCATCTCCCAGTGAAATCCCATTCCTTCTCCTCTGGAAACCATTAATGGTGAGTGGGGGTGTCCATCCCTACTTGTTTTTAAACACAAATGGACTCTTACTATGTGTGCTATATTGCTTCTTGCTTTCTTCCACTTAACAATGCATCTTAGACATCTTCTCCATCAGTTAGAGCTTTGCTCCTCTTCCTCATTGCCGCAAAGAATCCAACTGTAGGACAAACCAGTATCAAAGGGGACAGCCTGGTTGTGTCTCAAAGTAGATTTTGGAACATGGAAGTGAAACTGCCTTTGCAAAAATTGTAACTGAGGAAATTATGTCAATGAAAGAGATCAGACCTAACCGACTCCATCTTGCTTCTAACCTTTAAGCTGTCCTTGTTCATTCCTGGGCATAGGCCAAACTTACCTTGGGAAGGAATTTAGTTTATGGTTTGACTCTAAAACAAAATTGATAACAGACCTTTCCAGAAAAGACCCTCTTCTTGCCTGGGGACCACTATGCCTTTAGAGGGCTAACAAATTAGCTACAAGATTAGAAATTACGGTTTAGGGGTCACGCAGCCTCTGGCAAGAGTCTGAGCCTCCCCAAATTGCTCCTGGGGATAACATCACTACTGTAAAACCTAAGATCAGTGCTTGAGATATTCTGCAGACCCTGTACTGGATCAGCTGACACCACCCAGACTGGTAAACTGGCTCAACCAGTTCTGTGATTCAACTTTAACCCCTACTATGATTCCATCTCCAACCTGACCAATCAGCACTACCCACACTTTCCAAGCCCCTACCTGCCAAATTATCTTAAAAAATTCCAATTTCTTGAGTATAATAAAACTCTAGTCTCCCACACAGCCAGCTCTGCAGGAATTCCTCTTTCTCCACTGCAATTTCCGTCTTGATAAATCGGCTTGGTCTAGGCAGCAGGCAAGGTGAACCAGGGGAGCTCCATGTTTGTCACCATACCATAGATGGAGGCACAACAGTTGTCCTCACTGGCTCTTCTGAAATGCTGATGGAAAAAAAGACTTGTGGCACAGTAAAAGTCTCTGGCTGTTTCTGAGATGTGGCAAAATCTCCCTTGCCATTTAGACCACTGGAAACCTGGGAGTGGAGACTGGTGCCTGCGATATGCCTTTTGTATATACCTCATCTGTTCCTGCCCTGAGGCCACCTCCTTTCTAAATTTCTGTATCTTTGGCTGGCTAAATAGGTAACTTATTTGAATTTTAGTGGCTGTGGGACAGTTCTCTTTCCACCAAACTATAATCCACATGAAACCATTCAGTTGTCTCAAGTCATCTGCAATTACCAACAATACTACATTGAGCATCACTGTGCCTATAACTCTGCACATATACCACAAAGGCAAATTGAGGGACAAATTCCCTAGAGTGAAATTTCTGGGTCAACAACTTGGTGCATCCTTACTTTTAGCAGATAATAAAAAATTGGCCTCCAAAGAATTTATCAATTACACTTGCACCAATAGCATGGAAGAGAGCTGGTTTCCCCATACTGAGTATTTTTAAATGTCTTCATTTTTGCCAATCTGATAACAGAAGATGATATTTAATTTGCATTTCTTTAATTAGTAAAAAATAAGGTTGAACAGCTTTCCATATGCTTACTGTTATCCATTTGTCTTTTTCTGTGATCAGCTTACTCATGTCTTTTGTCAATTCTCCTACATAGCATCCTGCCTTTTTTCCCTCTCATTTCTAATAGCTCTCTGTATATAAAAGAATTGCCCCGGGGCTGTCATATGTGTTGTAGAATTTACCTGTTTGTCATTTGTCTATGTATTCTATTAATTCTGTCTCTGTCCATACAGAAGTCCCTAATTTCTATGTAGTAAAATCAATCTTTTCCCTTTGGCCTTTTCAGATTTGTGACATGATTGCAAAGGCCTTCCCACTCAAAGATTTTTTTAAAGGTACAAAACAGGCCGGGCACAGTGGCTCATGCCTGTAATCCCAGCACTTTGGGAGACTAAGGCGGGCAGATCTCTTGAGGTCAGAAGTTTAAGACCAGCCTGGGTAACATGGTGAAACCCCATCTCCACAAAAAATACAAAAATTAGCTGGGCATGGTGGCATGCGCCTGTAGTCCCAGCTACTCAGGAGACAGAGGCAGGAGGACCACCTGAGCTCAGGAGGTGGAGGTTGCAGTGAGCTGAGGTTGCACCACTACATTCCAGCCTGGGTGACAGAGCAAGACTCTGTCTCAAAAAAAAAATACAAAATACCTATTTTTTCTAATAATCTTATGGCAAAAGTTAATGCACATTATTAAAAGGTCTCGCACTCCCCATCTGCTCCCTGCTTCAAAAAAAGAAAGAAACACCCAGAAGCCCAATTTAGAATAACTCATATGGGGAATCACAAAGCCCTGATTTTAGGAGCCTGGTTCCAAAGCTTAGGTTTGGGGGTAAGGAAGCATTTCAGAATGGGAAAGCCCCACTGATCACAGCTAACACAGGAATGTCTTCATTTGTGCTTAGAAATATCTACGTTTATTTAGCTTAAAGAGAAATACGTTAATTCAGGTTAACAGGGCATGACTAAATTTGGTCATTTCTTCTCAAAACAGACTGCCAATCTACCAAGAACAGGATCCAAATTTCTCCTGGCTCTGACCCCTGTCTAGGTTCTATAAGCTCTCCTGACTCTACTCCATCATGGGACCTGGCAACAAATACCCAGAGGCCTCCAGAAGTGACACTAAAACCTTGAGGATACTATTCCTTAGCAGCCCCACAATGGCAGGAAAGGGAAACATTTTCTAAAAAACTCTTTCCTAGGTTTAACCCTACAGCTTCTAGGACACGGCAGCAGGAAACAGTAAAAAAGGTGATGGTGCATTATCATTAAATCTTTTAGCCAAAATTACTGAGTGTCTATTATATACCAGGTGCTACATCAGAGGGTAGTGTTAAAGATGGCCACTGCTACCTAGGGTCTCACCATCTAGCAAGGCTGGAACTCTGAGTGGAGTGGACATGTGCTCCAACTTTTTTTTTTTTTTTTTTTTTTTT
>NW_016107443.1:2443388-2446014 GCF_001604975.1 Cebus imitator
TAGAGATGGGGTTTCACACCATGTTGGTTAGGCTGATGTCAAACTCCTGACCTCAAATGATTCACCCACCTTGGCCTCCCAAAGTGCTGGGATTACAGGCATGAGCCACCGTGCCCAGCCAGCTCCAGCTCTTAATCAGAGTTCCAGTTACTTGGTGAGCATGCACAAAGTCCTAACCTCTCTGAACTGAACAGTCTGTAGTAATAGTTTCTTATCACTGTTCTATAACAAATTATCAAAAACTTGGTGACTTAACCCAAAGTTAGTAACTCACATTTCTGGAGGTCAGAAATCCAGAAGCTGTCTTACTGGCTAAAATGGAGGTGTTGGCAGGGCTGTATTCTTTTGTGGGCTGTAGGAGAGGAGATTCTCTTGCCCTTTCCAGCCTTCAGGGGTTATCTGCATTCTTTACCTTGTGTTCCCTTCCTCCATCTTTGAGGACAGCAGTGTAGCATCTTTAATGCTCGCTTTCTCTCTGACCTCTGCTTCTATCATCACTAACTCTGATCTTACTGCCTCCCTTTTTTAAAAAAAAAAAATTTAATTGTGGTAAATACATGTTACATAAAATTTAACATCTTAACCTGTTTGAAGTGTACGGTTCAGTAGTGTTAAGTATAGTCACATTTTGCAACAGATCATCAGATTTCTTTTCCTCTTGCAAAACTGAAAAAGAAACTCTGCACCCATTAAACAACTCATTTCTCCCCCTCCCACCAGCTTCTGGCAACCGCCAGTCAATTTTCTGTCTCTGTGAAGTTAACTTTAGATACCTCATATAGGTTAAGTTATATAGTATTTGTTCTTTTGTGACTGACTTCTGTCACTTAGTCTAAAGTATCAAGATTCATCCACATTGTAGCATGTGTCAGAATTTCCTTCTTTTGAGGCAGAATGATATCCTGTTGTATACACAGACACTTGGGTTGCTTCCACCTTTTGCCTACTGTGAATACTGCTATGAACATGGGTGTACAATATCTCTGAGACCCTGCTTTCAATTCTTTTGGATATATACCCAGAAGCAGAATTGCTAGATCATATGTTAATTCTATTTTTAATTTTTCAAGGAACTGCCATACTGTTTTTTATGGTGGCTACACCATTTTACATGCCCACCAACAGTATACAAAGTTTTCAATTTTTCCACATCCTTATCAACACTTGTTATTTTTTCTTTTTTATAGTATCCATACTAGTGGGTATGAGGTACAATCTCACTGTGGTTTTGATTTGCATTTCGCTGATGGTGAGCGATGTTGAGCTCCTTTTCTTCTGCTTGTTGGCCATTCATATGTCTTCTTTGGAAAATTGTCTATTCAAGTCCCTTGCCCATTTTGAATTGGGTTGTTTTGTTGTTGAGTTGTAGGAGTTTTTTATATATTCTGGATATTAACCCCTTATCAGATATATGATTTGCAAATATTTTCTCCATTGTTCAGGCTGCATTTTCACTCTGTTAACTGTTATCTTTTAATGTACAGAGGTTTTATGTTTTGATGTTGTCTAATGTATATATTTTTACTTTTGTTGCCATGTGCCTTCCTCTTATAAGGACCCTTGTGATTCTAATCCAAAATCCTTAACCATATCTGCATCATAAGGTAAACATTCACAGGCTCTGGAAATTAAAATGTGGACACCTTTGAGGGGCCATTATTCTGCCTACTACAGTCCTTATCCTTAAAATGAGAATAACAGTAGTATCTAATTCAAAGAGTTATGACGACAACATAAAATAGCACATGAACTGAGCTTAGAACAGTGCCTGGCATTCAGTAAATATTAGCAATTGTCATTAACATAAAACAAAGTATTACAGGAAAAGAGACAAGTGCAGCTAAGCGTACTGGTAAGAACAGAAGCTAAGGCCATTCATTCTTCCCGGGAAAAATCTTTCCAAAAGGGACAACATACCAACTTGGTCATAGGAAATGAGCAGAATTTAGAAGGTCTGAAAAGAGCAAGTCAGAAGGGAAAATTCCAAATTTTCTCCTACATTCTGACATTGGCATTAACATCTCAGAAATCTGGTTTCCTTCTTAAGAAGCCGCATCTGCTTTTTGACAGTAGCTATGAGGTGATTTTTTTCTTTATTTATAAGGAAACACGCTCAGCTGAATTTCTGAGTCTCCCTTTAATAAACAATTCACAAACTTTTTCCCAGCAACCTATTTTTAGAGTAGAAAGGGATTTTTTTTAAAGAAGCAGCTCATATTTATAAAATTTGTCCTCAAAGCTTAAAAATAGATCTAAAAGTTTAGCATCAGCCCTGTCCCACCCTCATCACTCAGTACCAGAAAGGCAGATACAGCATGCCTTTGTGAGTCCTCTGGGACTCTGATTTTTTAAAGTTAACCCCTGCTAATCTCTCCTCCCCAGAATATTCACAGTAAATGGCAAGTGAACAGAATAATGAAGGAAAATAATCACTTATTGATGTTCTTCTCATTTCTCCTTGCAGACATGTTGGGAAGCTTCGATAATTAACTGGCTGAAATATAGAACAATTTCTCAACTTGCCCTTGTTCTCTAATGATCAACCTCCTTTCTTTCCCTACACCAGCAGAGTAACTTAGCTTTAGTTCAAGCAGAGCTTCGGTGTTTCTTTTTTTTTTTCTTTTTT
>NW_016107443.1:2446079-2447665 GCF_001604975.1 Cebus imitator
TAATTTGCTCTGAACCCAGAGCACCCAGGGAAACCTGACAAATGGAAGTGCATAATGGTTTTAGGTCACACACAGGAGACCTGTCAATACCAATGCACCACATGGGTATCAGTTTCCTAATTGACTGCAAACACAATGCACAGACACACAAAACACACACACTGGCTGCAACTTATGAGATTTTTACCCAGCCACAAACACAGATGAACAGAATGACAAGATCTATTACCCTCCTCAGCTATCTTGTTGCTGTCTTTCCATTTAAGCCAATTGGCTATCACCACCTTGGCTCAGCAATAAGACAGCACCTTGCCGGGCGCAGTGGCTCATGCCTGTAATCCCAGCACTTTTGGGAGACCAAGGTGGGTGGATCACGAGGAAGATAGAGACCAACCTGACCAACAGGGTGAAACCCTGTCTCTACTAAAAATACAAAAATTAGCTGGGTGTGGTGGTGCACACCTGTAATCCCAGCTACTCGGGAGGCTGAGGCAGGGGAATCACTTGAACCTGGGAGGCAGAGGTTGCAGTGAGCTGAGATTTCGCCATTGCACTCCAGCCTGGGCAACAAGAGAGAAACTCCCTCTCAAAAAAAAAAAAAAATGGAAAGGGCATGTGGGTGACTGTTTTAAGGCTTCAAGACATGTTGAAGCTGGGGAAAAAGCACAGAGCAATATCTGAGGTTCAGCCCAAGTTAATAGCATCATTCTACAATTCATACCTCACCTTATAAATGAGAGATTCCAATTCAATATATTCCATCCACAACCCTAATAACCACTCAAGGGGAGGCTAAATCCACCTAACACCACTGAGTCAGCCACACAACCAAATGGCACATACCATGGGCATCCTAGATACACTAAACAATTTTAGCTGGCATTTAATTTATCTTGGAGCTAGATAACATGGGCAAAGAACTGTGTTCTCCTTGAAGGAAAAGAAACAAACTATTTATTGTGGTATCTATGTTTAGGAGAAATAGGAAATGCTGAGTTTTTAACATGAAATAGATGTTCACAATAGGAAGATTAAAATTCAGTCAAAAATGGAATTCCAAGACTGACCTCCAAGTCTGCATCTTTTTATCAGTAATCCCATGGTAGGATTTATGAGTCAGCATATGAGTACACATTAATTATCTCAGTAATTTCTAAAATGTGGCTGCTGGAGGAATTCAGGTTGAAAGGGCAGAACTGACATTTTCATCTTGTTTTCCTGTCCAGCGAAATTCCGTATGCCTGCGCGCATACACACACACATATTTGGTTTTTTTTTTTTAATTAGTAAGATCTTTGTTCTTATTCCATGTCAGGTTTCCTGTCCTGAAATAGGGGCATCTCCTGTTAAACAGAAAAAGGTTTTCACTTTATAAGAAAATATTGAACAATATTATTATACAGCTGCGTTGTAATTTTTTTTTTTTCAGACAGGGTCTAGCTCTGTCACTCAGGCTATAGTGCAGAGCAGTAGCTCAATCTCAGCTCACTGCAACCTCCACCTCACGGGCTCAAGCAATCTTCCCATCTAAGCCTCCTGAGCAGCTAGGACTACAGGTATATACCACCACACCCAGCTAACTTTTG
>NW_016107443.1:2447725-2460646 GCF_001604975.1 Cebus imitator
TTTTTTTGTAGAGACAGGGTCTCGCCATGTTGTCCAGGCTGGTCTTGAACTCCTGGACTCAAGCAATCCACCCAGTTTAACCTCCCAAAGCACTGGGATTATAGGTGTGAGCCACCGCAGCAGGCCTTATAATTTATCTTCATTGCATAGTCATGGCATGATTTTGCTCCTTTTCAAAGAAATATTATTGTTGATTTAGCATCACTTGGCAAACAAACAAAAAAAGAAATTCTGCCTTAACTACCTTCCAGTTGTGACTTTACTCATGATATAATGTACCCAAAATGTACATGGGGCACTTCATGTTTTTCTCAAGTAGAAGATGTTTAATACAATGTGTGGTTGTAATAAGCCACAAGATTGAACTCTCACATTGCAGTTTGAGTACTGGAGCAGTAAAGATTAAGCAAACCCATAGATAAATCTCCTAACTTAATGTAGCCATTGGTTTTAACTTCGGATTTTCTCTCTTGTCAACATGACAGAGCATTCCTAAATGGCAGATAAATCATCTAGTATCACAGAATCGTAAAATCAGAAAGCAAAGTCCAGAAGTTTATTCTTTCCAAGTTCTCATGCTAAATTCTGACTGTAAGACTTTTGGCCCACAATCCTCCACTCCTTTTGTGTCTCAGCTGATTCTTCAAAATATCATTTAAAACACACAGTATAACCAGGGGTTCTCACGCTCAGATTCATGGACAAACATATCAATCTAAAAATGGGCAAAGTTTATGAATAAATAGTTCAAAGAAGAACGATATATGGCCAATAGATATAGGGAAAAAAATCCTACTAGTAACCAGAGATGCAAATATCAAACGAGATGCATTGTGGGATACAATGAATTCTTTTTAACTTTTACTTTTGGTTCAGGGGTACATGTGCAGGTTTGTTATATAGGTAAACTAGTGTCATGAGGGTTTGTTGTACATACAGATTATTTCATCATCCAGGTACCAAGCCTAGTACTCAATAGTTATTTTTTCTGCTCCTCTCCCTCCTCCCACCCTCTACCCTCAAGTAGGCCCCTGTGTCTGTTCCCTTCTTTGTGTCCATGAGTTCTCATCATTTAGCTCCCACTTACAAGTGACAGCATGTGGTATTTGGTTTTCTGTTCCTGTGTTGGTTTGCTAAGGATGATGGCCTTCAGCTCCATCCATGTTCCCACAAAAGACATGATCTCATTCTTTTTTATGGCTGCATAGTATTCCATGGTGTATATGTACGATATTTTCTTTATCCAATCTATCACTGATGGGCATTTAGGCTGATTCCATGTCTTTGCTATTGTGAATAGTGCAGCAATGAACATACTTGTGCATGTATCTTTATGGTAGAATGATTTATATTCCTTTGGGTATACACCCAGTAATGGGATTGCTGGGTTGAATGGTAGTTCTGTTTTTAGCTCTTTGAGGAATAGCCACACTGCTTTCCACAGTGGTTGAACTAGTTTACATTCTCACCAACAGCACATAAGTGTTCCCTTTTCTCTGCAACCTTGCCAGCATCTGTCATGTTCTTACTTTTTTTTTTTTTTTTTTTTTTTTTTTTTTTTTTTTTTGAGACAGAGTCTCGCTCTGTTGCCTGGGCTGGAGTGCAGTGGTGCTATGTCGACTCACTGCAACCTCCGCCTCCCAGGTTCAAGCAATTCTCCTCCCTCAGCCTCCTGAATAGCTGGGATTACAGGCACACATCACCATATCCGCCTAATGTTTTCGTATTTTTAATAGAGATGGGGATTCATCATGCTGGTCAGGCTGGGCTCGAACTCCTGACCTTGTGATCTGCCCACCTTGGCCTCCCAAAGTACTGGGATTACAGGTGTGAGCCCCTACAGTCAGCCATTTTTTGCCTTTTTAATAACAGCCGTTCTGACTGGTATGACATAGTATCTCATTGTGGTTTTGATATGCATTTCCCTAATGATCAATGATATTGAGCTTTTTTTCATATGCTTTTTGGTCACATGTATGTCTTCTTTTAAAAAGTGTCTGCTTATATCCCTTGCCCATTTTTTAATGTTTTCTTTTATTGTAAATTTAAGTTCCTTATAGATGCTTAGACCTTAGTCACGTGAATAGTTTGCAAATATTTTCTCCCATTCTGTAGATTGTCTGTTTGCCCTGTTGATAGTTTCTTTTGCTGACACACTGACTTTTTAAGGTTTATTTTACCCAGGGAATGAGGGATTGGGCCTTCAACATTACTGTGAGAGTCAGGGTTGGCACACTGTGGCAAAGACCAGTTGGCAATATGGATTACAGGCCAAAAAGAAAACAACAACAATGCGAATATTCTAAACCCAGTAACTCTACTTATAAGGTCTTATCTAGGTAAGTAATCATAGATGTGCTCCAAAGAGGATTTAAAATATGTCCAAAATTTGTTCTCTGTAAGAAAATTAGCGCAATCTAAGATATTAACAATTAGGGCACTATAAGGTAGGTCTATGTGCTTTCAAAGTCAGCTACTGAGTGTGACTGGGATCCCTAGGAGGCTTCAAAGCTATGGGGAGGGTAACTGTAAACTGCAACATTGACAAGATGGAGCCTGGGCTCCCCACTCCTGCCTCAATGGTGCAGCTGTGCTTGAAGCTCTTTTGTCTTTGAGGAAAAGATTCTGCAACTTTAAAAAGCTTGAAAAACATTACTGATGTCGCAGAAAATTAAGTGACATCATGTTACACTTAAAAATTGGTTACAGCTGGGCATGGTGGCTCACACCTGTAATCCCAGCACTTTGTGAGGCCAAGGTGGGCAGATCACCTGAGGTCAGGAGTTTGAGACTAGCCTGGTCAAAATGGTAAAACCTCACCTCTACTAAAAATACCAAAATTAGGCAGGTGTGGTGGTGGGCACCTGTAATCTCAGCTACTCGGGACACTGAAGCAGGAGAATCACTTGAACCCAGGAGGGAGAGGTTGGAGTGAGCTGAGATTGCACCATTGCACTCCAGCCTAGGTGACAAGAGCGATACTCGGTCTCAAGAAAAAAAAAATAGGTTACAATTTTCTGTTATGTGTATTTCACCACAATTAAAACAAAAAAAATGCTTATAAAACACCACCTACAATATGATATGATTCCGTTTTTGTAGAAAAATATCAAACACATATCATCATGCTTATAACAAGCAACTGGCTAGAAAGTGAATTATTTTTCTGGTTCCTGTCTGCATTTTACAAATTTTAAGTATACACATTATTTAAGAAAAAAAACACTTGTGTTGGTGGTTTAAAAAAAAAAAGGAAATTAATGACATTTGCTAAAGTGAAAGAGGAAAAAGAGAAAAACAGTTGGGAAAATACCTTAGAAAAGTCATTTAAATTATTGCCAATGATGGTGTCCTCTTTAAAAACTCGTTATTACCAACAATAAGAGAGTCCCTTCATCTTCTGGGAGTGCTGTTAGGGGAAATCCACTGGTACAGCTGAAGAGGACTCTTTCAATAAAGGGAGTCAGCACTACCTCTAACAGCTTTGGGAAGCTTTGTGACCTTCAAAGCAGAACCAAGGAGAGAAAGAAATGGAAGGAGGGAGGTCAAAGGAAAGCTAGCAATCAGAAAAAATAAGGTCCAAACAGCCTGGGACCAGTTTTTTTTTTTTTTTTTTAAATTCAAGAAGAAAATTTGAGGCCTAATAAGGGTGATTTCCTCAACATTGAACATGAACATGAAAATTAATGGGAGCTGTAATAATCATTCCCAGGAAGATTAGTTTCTGCAGTAGACAAAGTCAAAGGAAGCATTCAGAATTCTGGGAAAATCCCATGGAGATGGGAAAGGATAAATGTAATGCAAAGTGAGAAGTGTGTGGGTGCTTTGTCAGGGAAAAGGGTCGGGAGGAGGATGTAAACCACAAATTAAACACAATTCTAAAACTTCCAGCTGGCTCTTCCTCCTCATCTTCCCCCACTCTTCTGACAGGTGCAACAAGATCATGAGAAAACCTGTTCACTGTGTGGGGCTTTGGGGCACACCCATTTTTGCCAAGTGTAACCTTTCTGCAACTTGTAAGAAATCAGATGTGGCACTGACCCAGGCCAGTGTACTCCACCTGGCAAGTGTTTCTGGGGCAGCCCATTTACAGAGAGTGGGAGAGGCAGACCCACAGACACAGAAAAACAGCCCTCCCCCGCCGACACACACACACAGAGACACTGATGCACAGACAGAGATTCACAGAGAGAATACAGATGGGCACACAGACACAGAAACAGACACAGACACACAGAGAGGAGAGACACCCATAAGAAGAGATCTCCTAGCCTCCAGGGTGGCCCACAACACAGGTAACATTAGTAACTGTGTTTCATTCCCCATCTTGGGCTCTCTGAGCTGTCACTCATTCCAGAAGTTCCTTTGTCCTAGATCACAACTTGCTCTTTGGAATTGTACCTCACTTTAAATTATTCAAATTCAGCACAAAGCATATTTGTATTTTCTGTAACTGTAAAACCACAGGTTCGTGTGCATATTTGAGTCATCTTCATTAACCAGTCTTTTACCTACTGCTTTCACAGATGTGGGCTCATACCTCTGAACTCAAATGCACATTTTCTTAAGCAATTCAGTCTGTCTGTCTGTCTGCCTCTCTCCTCTCTCTCACATGTGCATGCATGTGCATGTACACACACACATAGACATACACACACACCTATAAGAATCATCATTTTCAGAAGAGCTGAATGACCAGCCAGGGTCTGAACTAGTGTCTCCTCCCCAGGCCCCTGCTGATGGTGCCACTGTGTGAACGGCATGTGGCTCTGGGGAGAAGAAGCTCATGTCCTGAGAACACCCTGTCACCCAGTGCTACCCTTTCACAGAAAATGGAATTAGCAGCTGTTTGTCAGCATTTGTAAATGTTACATGATTTGAAAAGGCAGAATTCTGGGAACTCAGTGGCTGCACTGTCACCAAGGTCAAACAGTCCTCACGGCTCAAAAACTCTCCCAGCCCTCCTACCTGCAGGGTCTTTTTTGACTGTCTTCTTTTTTTAAAGGGCTTCACCCTGATTTTATCCTTTTCCTCCTATTTTCCGGCATAAAATAAAAGTACTTGATTTCCTACTCTGTAATGTGTGCTTTGGTTTTTCATCTTACCTTTTATAAACAACCATTTGAGCAAAGTAAAAATAAATCTCTGTGTAGATCCTTTTGGTAATCTTCAGTGATGCTCACTTGGTGAACCTTTAAGAAACCTAAGGAAATTCTGCCTTCCATGATAAATATGGGGGGGTTATTAACTTTATTAATACACAGAAAAATGAATCCTCAGCTTTATATTTTAAAAACTATACCCTTTAAATTACAGAGAAATCCAAAAAGATTTAACTAGGCCAAAAAAGTAATAATCACAGGGGTCTTCCTACTTTATAAAGCTAGACCCCCTATGCCTGGCCAGACCTTCTACGAGAGCATCAAGGCTTCTGAGGGGAGAAAGCTTTGTTGGTTCCCTCATTCTCCTCCCCAAAGCTGTCTGTTTAGCAGTGTCACACCGACTTTTCACAAAGGATTTGTCACCAGTCAAAAGAGCACAGCCTCTGGAAATTCCATCTGTGGTTTGACATCAGGGGACTTTATCAGAATGGAGGGCAGAAGCCATCCAAGCTGACTTGAGGTAAAATCTCTCCACAGGTGTTCACGAGTACAGGACAAGAATTCTGAAATCAAGGCCTTGCAACACCCCCTCTGTTCCATCAGCCTCACTGAGATAAAGTACCACACCAATGTCAAAAGCTCCAAATACACCAGGAAAGCTGATGACATCATGGAACTAGAGAAATGTTTCTCTTCTCAAATGTTCACTTGGCTTCTAAACAAATCTAAACATTGGGTGGGCTTGGTTTGCTTTCAATTAACTGCTCTTATTTAGCCTCTAAGCTTTTTTTGGAAAGTGTTCCTTCACATTTTCAACTATTGATTTAAACATCAAGCCTCATTCAATGTTTCTCAAGAAATATTAGCACTATATGTTAAACTCACGTGCCTGCTTACTCTAACACATTCATTACCAGGGAAAATTGAGTGTCAACCTTAACTCTAAACGGAAGAATTAGCTGTATTAGTCCAGTATTGACTCGAGTCCATTAATAAACCACACAACAAATTAGTCCTTGGTCTATTTAGGGTACCCAGGCCCTGGACACCATCATTCTGCATCACAGACACCACCGCTCCTCTGCTCTGTGTCTAATTCATCTTTTTCAGAGACTCACCCCATTCATGCTTTTTAATGAACCAAAGGCACTAAAGATCTGGTTTAAATGGCCTTTCAAGAAAATTACCTTCTCGATTACAGCTAGGAAAGTATCTTAGCAGTTGTGTGTTCACTGAAACAGACATAATATCAGAAGATTTGCAAGCTACTTCACATTTATTATCCCCCATTGATATTTAATAATTCTACTTGTAAGCGCCACAGCCTAATTTGTCCCTTGTAAACTGGCAAGAATAAGATGTTGTCCTCATCCAACAGCATCCGCAAGGGAGCTCGACTGATACTTAGCACAAATGTGACTAGCCCAAAGGACAATAGAGTGTGCCAAGAATTCATTCCCGCCCCCCACCCAAAAAGGAATTGGCTGCTTCAGCTAGCTTACAGGAAAGAAAGACCTCCAAAGATACCTTCCTCAAAATGCTCTAAAGTCAGAACTCTCAAAATAACATGTCAATATCCACGTTTCCATGTGTGAGCCATAAGTACCCTGTGCTGTTGGAGGAAATCTGACGTGGAAATGTTTTATGGCCTGGGATTCTTGCTCAAGTGGCCTAGCAGGGCCTAAGAGAAGATACTGGGGAAGGAATGAAAGCAGGAGCGAAAGACTGCCTCAAAGATGCAACTCCCTGGAGAAAACCCTCAAAAAGAGTGACAGTGGATGAGGTATCCACTAGGCAATGATGTCCCTGGGCCAACGGACAACAGAATTAAGTCTATGTCAAGTAGAGTCCCATGGAAAAAATAAAAGAATTTTTTTTAAAAAGAATTTTAAAAAGAATTAATTCTAAATCTAACTAGAAAATCTGGTTCCTTTTTTTTTTTTTTTTTTTTTTTTTTTTTTTTTTTTTTTTTGAGACAGGGTCTCACTCTGTCACCTAAGCTGGAATTCAGTGACATGATCATAACTCATTGTAATCTCCTGGGCTCAAGTGATCCTCCCACCTCAGCCTGCTGAGTAACTGGGACTACAAGTACATACCATTGTGTCTTGATAATTTTTTCTTTTTAATTTTTTGTAGAGACAAGGTCTTGCTAAGTTGCCCAGGATGGTCTCAAACTCCTGGACTGAAGCGATCCTCCTGTCTCAGACTCCCAAAGCACCAGGGTTACAAGTGTGAGCCACTGCACCTGGCTGACAGTCTAGTTCTTTAAGCCACTTCCTCTCTTAGTGTTCAGACACCCTCACCATCCTGAATATTTTAACATACCTCTGATTTATACCAAACCACCAACCGCCTGCCACCTGAATCTGTACTGAAAGAGCACACAATCACCCCCCAAGACTGGAAAGACTCATTAAAAGAACAATGAGCAAGACACACTTGAACGAAGATTCCCTCCATCTCCCTTAACCCTCTCCAGCTACCACTGATTGTCCTTAAGTCTCTAAGGATAAAAAAGGTTAAGCCCTTCAGCCTCCAGATGACAATGCAATTTGAGGAACCACAGTCCACTCCCCATTTCACTAAGGACCGCAGCTTCTACCAGCAATTGGCCAGGGCTGTGTGCTATAGAGTCAGGTGGGTCAGACATAGAGCCTGGAGCCACAGGGATCCTTCCAGAAGAAACTTCCCTGCCCTAACTACTGGGGAAAATCCCACCAAAAGGAGAGGAGAGGAAGTCAACAGAAAGGGCCAGGGCTGAAAGGTTATAATGTTCAGTACAGTCTTGGCCCAGCTGAAACACAAGGGTGTGTGGCGGCCCGAGGCCCTAGCCTGTCCACACCTGCTGGCTTTCTGGATGAGTTCCCATGAAGCCCTAAGGACCTGGGGCTCTGTTTTTAACCCCCTAGTTCTCACTCCCGCTACTTGAAGGAATTTCAATGAGCTACTGCTTCTTATACTCTGAAGGGCTGGTCTAACACTGCATTCATCGGTGAAACAGGCACACACCACTGCTAGGCGCTTCCCTTGGAGGTCTGGATGGGCTCCCTGGCTGCAAGGGCCTCAAACACACCAATCCTCCAGCACCTTACTTCACCTACTTGAAGCAATCGCAGGGGAAGAGGGGCAATGAGGGGTGGGCCAGAGCAGTAGTGCTCAAAGTGGGGTTCCACACCAGCAGCATCACCAGAGAACCTGTTAGAAATGCAGACTCTCTAGCCCCAGTCCAGACTACTGAACTAGAAGGCATGGGGTGGAGTCTAGCAGTCTGTGTTTGAGCAAGCTCTCCAGGAGGTTTCTGATATGTGCTCTGGTGTGAGAGCCACTGTCCAAACAAAAAAGGTTGAGGCTACAGGGAGGGGCCGAAATCCTCTGGAACAGCTGGATGGATCCCACCCCCATGGGGATGAGCACTTAAGTGGAGGCAGGGATTTCTCATATCCTACTCCTCCAGGATGAAAGAAAAACTGGTCTTATCAGGTAACATTATAGCAGTGGAAAGCTCAGAGAAGATGGAGGTACAGAAAATGAAAGGGAAAAATTCACACTCACCCTCTCAGACTCACTCAATTCCTCCTTGACCTAACAAGCCTGACAATGAGGAAGATACGAAGTGAATACACAAGTCCTGACCTCTTCACATACTTCCCAAGGATCTCAGAACTAGGGAAGCCAGTAAATATTTGAGATACTGCAATCCTTGTGCAAAGTGGGAAAACTGAATCAAAAGCCCAGTCAGTGTGGTCTGAGGAAGATACTGTTACTCCCACGACTGACTTTCCACTTACAAGGAGTAGTGAGCTACAGATAGTTGAAGCAGCAGGGGCTTCCAGGAGTGACACGTTGAGCTGCTTACAAGGGCAGAACTGACTAGTGGAGGTTGGAAGTTGAGTGAGGATAAAACTACAACAGACAAGAAAGTGATTACATGTGGGTCCAGCATTTTGTCCCTTTCTATTTTACTGCTGCTTAGCAACAACCTCTACCTCACTTTTTGGTGCCATTGTCATTCACTCATTCATTATTTGCTCATTCATTTCATTCAACAATGAAACCAATGATGAAGCAGATGGAGGTGGCTGGGCACAGCAGTTCATGCCTACAATCCTAGCCCTTTGGGAGGCTGAGGTGGGCAGATCACTTGAGCCCAAGGGTTTGAGATCAGCCTGGAAAATAGGACAAAACCCTGTCTCTATAAAGAAAAAAAAAATTTAAGTTAGCCAGGCGTGATAGAGTGCACCTGTAGTCCCAGCTACTTGGGAGACTGAGATGGGAGGATTGCTTGAGCCCAGGAGTTCAAGGCTGCGTGAGCCATGATTATACCTCTGCACTCCAGCCTAGGTGACAGAGTGAGACCCTGCCTCAAAAAAAAAAAAGGAGGAAGAGGAAAAGGAGGTGAGAGTAAGCAAGATATGCCAAAATCATGTGCTGGAGGTTCAGATTTCCTATTATCTGCTTGGCTTTAGGTCTAGTTTCCAGGAAAACAGTGCTTTAAATGACTGACCAGTATTTACTGACTGATCAGTATTTACACATGTACTTCCTAAATTTTAGCAGTCTGTCTATAATTATTGTTTTATAATCAATTCCTAGAAATGGAATTACTCATCCTGTAGATATAAAACCATACTCAAATATTTCTATACAAAGATAATCACTGAAGCTTTATTTTCAAGGGCAAAAAAGATGGGAAACTGAATGTCTACCATGAAGCAGCTGGTTAAATGGATTGTTGTATATTCTTACAATGAGATTTAAAATGTTCTCAGAAGAGATATAATACTTTTTGGAAAGTGCTTATAATATCTTAAATGGACAAAGGATCAATATAGTAGATACAATGTACCAGTGTGTCTAAGTCTAATATGTAGAATGCCTTGGGGATCCTGCTAAAATGCAGATTCTACATTTCTTTTTATTTTTTTTGAGACAGTGTCTCACTCTGTTGCCCAGGCTGGAGTGCAATGGCGCAGTCTTGGCTCACTGCAACCTCCACCTCCTGCGTTCAACCTGCCTCAGCCTCCTGAGTAGCTGGGACTACAGGTGCACACCACCATGCCCGGCTAATTTTTGTATTTTTAGTAGAGATGGGGTTTCACCATGTTGGCCAGGGTGGTCTCAATCCTCTGATCTTGTGATCCAACCACCTTGGCCTCCCAAAGTGCTGGGATTATAGGCGTAAGCCACCACTCCCGGCCCAGATTCTGCATTTCTAACAGGCTCCAGGTGATGGGATTGTCCTTCTCCATATTTTACAATCAGAAATGTTTTCTTAAGTTTTAAATAAAACTTTAGGCCAGGCATGGCGGCTCATCTCTGTAATCTTAGCACACTGGGAGGCCAAGGTGGGAAGATCACTTAAGTACAAGAGTTCTAGACCAGCCTAGGCAATGTGGTAAAACCCTGTCTAAACAACAACAACAACAAATCAGTCAAGCGTAGTGGAATGCACCTGTGGTCCCAGCTACTCAGAAGGCTGAGGTAGGAGGATCACTTGAGCCCAGAAGGTCGAGACTGCAGTGAGCCATGATTGCACCACTGTACTCCAGCCTGGGTGACAGAGTGAGACACTATCACCTAAAAACAACAACAACAACAACAACAACAACAACAAAACTTCATATGAAACATCCAGAAAAGGAAGATCTAGAGAGACAGCAGACAGCAGGCAGTGAAGCTGGGAATGGGAATTGGAATCAACAATAAATGAGCATGAAGGATGTGGATGTTATTGGGGTGATGAAAATGTTCTAAAGCATTTATGATGATGGTTGCGTATCGTAACTGGGTACATTTACTAAAAACCATTGAGCTATATACTTGAAATGAGTGAATTACCATGATACATGATACTTAAAATGTGCCTCAATAAAGTTACTTTCTGTAGTTTTTTTTTTTTTTTTTTAATGGCCAGGCAGATTTTTTAAACTATTCCATTATGAAGGCTTTTGTTTCTTCTGCTTCCTTTTCAAGGTCCCATCCTGAATTGGCGCTCCTACTGTGGTAAGTTGAATGGCAACTCCCAAAAAAATATGACAACATTCTAATTCCCAGATTCAGGACCTTATTTGGAGAAAGCATCTTTGCTGATGTAGTTAAGGATCCCGAGATGAAGAGATCATTCTGGATTATCCTGGGGGGTCCCTAAATCCAATAGCAAGTGTTGTCCTCATATTAGATACAGGGAGAAGAAGATGGACAGAGGAGAAGCAATGTGAAGATGAAGGCAGACATAGGAGTGATGTGGCTGGAAGCAAAGGAAAGCCAGGAGCCACCAGAAGCTGGGAGAGGCAAGAAATGGCTTCTCCCCTAGAACACCATTGGAAGGCATACTGATTCTGGACTTCTGGCCTCCAGAACTAAGAGAACAAATTTCTGTTGTTTTAAGCCACCCAGTTTGTGGTCATTTGTGGTGGCAGCCAAGGAAAACTAATCTGTCCATCAAAGAGGCCTCTGGGGCTGGTTCCACCAGGGCGACACTGAGATCCCAAGACAGCCAGAGACTGGCTAGCCATGGTGGCATGGGAGTAGAGGAGAGGAAAGGAAGGCTGTGTACATACACATACCAAAACAGAGAGCCCTGGACAGACATGTTTTGCAAGCTGGGATTCTGCTGTAAACACCTAGTGACATTCTGAGGACACGAGCGACTTAAAAGAGCACCTAAAAGGAATGCCTCTCAGTAGCACAGCTGCTCTGTCACCACTCTGACGGTTCATGAGGCTCTTTCAGACAGACTTCAGCTCCCTCTTTAACTGTTTCCAGCAACATAACCTACGGCTCACTAGCACCCTTCAAACAGCTGCTGATGCCTTTCTCCAGGTGAAATAACAGGCCAGGTGTGGTGGCTCATGCCTGCAATCCCAGAACCTTGAGAGGACAAGGTAGGAGGATCTCTTGAGCCCAGAGTGCAAGACCAGCCTGAGTAACATGGCAAAACCCTGTCTTTACCAAGAGAAAAAAAACTACAAAAAGCAGCCAGCATGGTGGTGCATGCCTGCAGTCCCAACTACTCAGGTGGCTGGGATGGGAGAATCACTTGAGCCCAAGAGGTCGAGGCTGCAGTGAGCCATGATCATGCCACTGCACTCTCCAGCCGAGGTGACAGAGCGAGACCCTGTCTCAAGAAACAACAACAAATGGCCACTGAGGCTGACTCTGGAGGCAACTCACAAGTCTTTTTCTCACTGTAAATCACACTTTAAGGAATTTTATTTTCTTTGAAAAGCATTTAGTAAGACTGTAGAGTAGCAAATCCCAGTGTTTTAATTGACAATAAAATTTTAATTGATAATAACTGTACATATTTATGGGGCACATGTGCTATTTCAATACACATACACAATGTGCAATGATCAAATCAGAATAATTAGCATATTCATCACCTCAAACATTGAGCATTTGTTTGTGCTGGAAACATTTGAAATCCTCTCTCCTAGCTGTTTGAAAATATAGAATAAACTGCTGTTTATAGTCACCCTACGATGACACAGAATACTAAAACTTATTCTTTCCATCGAGCTGTAATTCTGTATCCCTTAATCAACCTCTCCCTATCCTCCTCTCCCTCTACCATTCCCAACCTCTAATAACCTTAATTCTGCTCTTTGCTTCTAGGAGCTCAGACTTTTTAGCTCCCAGCTATGAATAAAAACATGCACAGACCCTAGAGTTTTGAACAGCTCTCTGAAAATGGGAAATAACATCAGAGCAGTGTATTTGAAATGTCTTGATATTCATTAACTCAAGCCTCAGAAAACAAACAAACAAAAACCTTAAACACATACAGTACACAAAAATCCTCACCTAATTTTTT
>NW_016107443.1:2460711-2468155 GCF_001604975.1 Cebus imitator
TTTTTTTGAGACAGAGTCTTGCTCTGTTACCCAGGCTGGAGTGCAGTGGTAAGATCTCAGCTTACTGCAACCTCCACCTCCCAAGTTCAAGCGATTCTCCTACTTCAGCCTCCTAAGTAACTGGGATTACAGGCGCCCACCACCACACCTAGCTAACCTCACCTAACTTTACAAATTTTACCACTTCTAAGGCTGGACATTTGTAGCCAAAATAAGCCATGTCCATATCCTTAACTTTTTATTCCAAGTACATCATGCAATCAATTCACTGGTTCCTATTTTCCAAGAGTTACTTCCAAGACATTAGGGAAGTCAATTTCCAAAAAACCCTTTTGGCACTCAAAGAACAGCAGAATTTCTAAATCCTTCTACTGGAAAATTCAGGCCATTATGTTCCCCAAATGGGCTTCAAATGAACCCGTATCAATTATTTGACTACCATCTGGTTGCTAACAAGAGACTTTTGGAAACCAGCCTTAAAATAAAAATGTACAAACTAGCACAAAGTTCAGAAAATCAAGATTCAATACCGGATAACATCTCTGTCCTTTGTTGCCAGCATTTTTTTCTCTAATTCCAGAATTTTCATTTTCCTCAGTTGCTCATTGCTTGGACTTCTTCTCATGGTAAGATTACCACTAAGACTTCCTATGAGATTCATTATAAAGATTATTATGTCAAGAGGAGGTCTGCTTCTATCCATGCATATCTAGGAAACGTGGTATAAAATTAAGCTAAACTTAAAATCACCTTTTAGATGGTAGCTTTTTTATTATTCAAAGAATGGTACCCACTGCACAAAGAGGAAATCCCAAATCCAGAAAGTTATTTTAAGAAACACTATATCCTGAGATGGCTTTACTTATAAGTGACCACCTCTGGGTATCATTTGAAAGACACTAAAAATATGTCTATCCAAAACTTTCACTACCTCCCCTCACTCTCCAGTCTTCCAGAGAGTCTGAAATTTTCATCATCAGATTTATTTATTATTTTATTTTACTTTTTGAGACAGAGTCTCACTCTGTCACCCAGGCTACACTGCAGTGGTGCAATCTCAGCTCACTGTAACCTCTGCCTCTGACATTCCAGTGATTTTCCTGCCTTAGCCTCTAAAACTAACTAGGACTACAGGTGCACACCACCACATCCGACCAATTTTTATATCTTTAGTAGAGATGGATGGGGTTTCGCCGTGTGGGCCAGGCTGGTCTCAAACTCCTAACCTCAAACGATCCGTCTACCTCAGCCTCCTAAAGTGCTGGGATTACAGGCGTGAGCCACTGCACCCAGCCTGGAATTTTCAGGTTTAATGATGGACCCAAACAATGTTAGAACCAAAAGAGGTCTTAGAATCCATCTGGTTCAACTCCCTAATTATACAGATATAGGTATGTGCCTTGCCCAAAGTAACACTCGTCCTCCAATAAATACATACTCAGTACCCACCCAGTGCCAAGCACAGTGCCAGGTACTGGGCAAATGAAGATACTACCCCACCACCTGCCCCAGTCTCTCTAAATCCATAATCTAGTCTGGTGAGAGACAAAATTCAATTTAAGAGCTCTGAGAGAAAAAGTTGTCCTTGGTCACAAAAGCAGAAAGGAAAGTTTGCTGGTTTTTCAAGTCAAAGTATTTGGTATAAGAATTCTCAAGCACTTTCAGAGGATGAGGTGGGCAGACTGCTTGAGCCCAGGAGTTGGAGACCAACCTGGGCAACATGGTGAAACCTGGTCTCTACAAATAATACCCAAAAAAATTAGCTAGGTGTAGTTGTACATATCTGTGGTCCCAGCTACTTGGGAGGCTGAGGTGAGAGGATTGCTTGAGCCAGAGAGGCAGAGATTGCAGACAGTCAAGATCGTGCCACTGCACTCCAACCTGGGCAACAGAGTGAGACCCTATCAAACTGCTCAGAATTATTCTCTTAACTGGAGGGTTACAGTGTGCTGAGGCATTCTGATGTGCTACAGCATGACATTATTATAAGGCATAAAACCTTATATTCTAAGAGGGGGGAAAAAAGTAAAATTAGCCCAAGTGTCTATCAATGAATGAATGGATAAACAAAATGTGGTATATCCATACAAGAGGATACGATTCAGCCTTAGAAAGGAAGGAAATCCTGTCACATGCTTCCACAGGGATGAACCTTGAGAACATTATGCTAAGTGGAATAAGCTAGTCACAAAAAGACAAATCAATATATGATTCCACTTACACGAAGTACTTGGAATAGTCAAATTCATAGACACAGAACACAGAATGGTGGTTGTCAGGGTCTGGGGGAAGGGGAAAATGGGGGGTTGGTGTTTCATGGGTACAGAGTTTCAGTTTTACAAGAAAAAAAAGTTCTGAAGATTAGTGGCACAACAATATGAATGTACCTAATGCTATTTGAACTGTACACTTCAAATGATTAAGATGGTAAATTTTGTTATGTGTATTGTACAATAATTTTTTAAAATTAAAAACTCTTGAGTTTAACGAAATGAGCCAAATTCCATTAAAGAAAGCTTTTTCCACCTAAGCACCTAATAAATCTAAATTCCAACACAATTATTTAAATTCTAATAATTTAAATAATTCTAAATAATTCCATCAGAATGGCATTGGCTTCAAAATAATCGAGGCCAGGGAAGAAGGGAAGAATGAGGAAGAGAGAGAACCAACAAAAGAGCATTGGCCAGCAGATAACTGCGGGAGCTAGACGATGGGTACAAAGGGGTTCTTTAGACCAGCCCCTCTATTGAGTGTTATGTTTGAAACCTTTCTAGTGATGGCCAACAAAAGTGAAAAGCTGGTCAAGGGAATTTCATTCTCTGGGCAAATGCAAAAGTTTATCTCTGGGATGTCCAGTGTAGCTGGGCATCTTCATTTATTATGTCCCAGCAAGGCAAAGCAGTAAGTCAATTTAAGGGTAGCAACAGTGTGACCAAATACTATTGTCGTCATACCTTTCTATACATTTATATCATTCAAATCACACACATACACACAAACATCCCCACACACAATCTAGCTCCCATTCTCCCAGTTTGCTACTACCACACATTGGTTATTAGTTTCTTAGGCAACCTCCAGTTTCGTTAAGAAAATATCATACATTAGCATATCATACCCACTGTCCTGCGCCTTGCTTTTCTCACTGAACAATAATACATTTGGAAGGTCCATAGTGGTAAAAAGCATCCTCATTCTTTTTTCTGACTGTAGAGTATTCTACTGTATGGATGTACTATTGCTTATATATCCCAAGTTAATGGGCATTTAGGAGGGATGCATTATTTTTCTGTTATAAATCATCTCATATCTATCTTGTGAAGAAAATTTTTATTAAAACACAATAGTTCAATATATACTGTAACTATTACACAGCTTAATGATATTATGTTAATATTGTCTTAAGCTGGTATTCTTGCTCCTTTCCTGGGATCTCTAACTCTGAGGCACAGCCCAAGCCTAGCTAAGTGCCTCAGCAAAGCCTGCCTTGATCATTCTGGGTCTACAACAAGCACTTCTTCTTAATTTCTGTACTACACATTCTCACACCACTTTGCATGTATTGTACATTTTTAAACTCTTTGATGTGAACTGTGTGTTCCTGGAGGCCACAGCTATTGCCTATTCTATTTCTGTATTCTGCACAGCCCCTAGCAGTTTCAGCAAGGAGAACATATTTAACAAACATTGATAATTAACTAGCATTAGTAAATGTTTCCCTTATTCATGATTCACAGGTTTTCTGGACCCAAGATGTCCTTCAGAGAAGGGGTCTAGCCAGTTTGATTCTGTGAATTGTTGTAAAATCATAATCAAATAGTGATTCATTACAAAAAAAGATTCAAATGCAATAAATTGAATCCTCTTGGCACGCTCTGCACACAGAATAGGAAACATCATGACATTCAGAAGGTGCCCGACATCTCAATTCACAGGCACAAAATGATATTTAAATAGCATCTGTGGTGGGGACACAGCCAACATATACAAAAAAGTTACAAGTAACATTGATGTGGAGTGGAGAGGAGTTCTCTCACACTTTTAAGGGTAAATTATGCTCAGTATAATTCTCAATCACATTTTAATTTTACTCTGCAATCTATTTCATTCATTCAATCACTCTATATTGAGGGTGGCCAGGGAAGGCCTCTCCAGGAGGTAACTTCTGAGCTGAAATCTGCATGGCAAGCAGCAACAGCAGACCAGGCAGAGGGACTTCTCCTGGGAACCTGCCAGATGCAGGCAGAGGTGCACAGATGGCAAATAGGGTTCCAATAAAATTGATGATATGAGTTGAATTGCATCTCCCAAAAAGATATGGAAATCCTGATTCCCTGTACCCATGAATATGACATTATTTAGAAATAGGGTCTTTGCAGATGATCGAGTTAGAATGAAGTCATTTGGGTGGGCCCTAATCCTGTATGACTGGTATCCTTATAAAAAGGAGAATTTTGGGCCGGGTGCCATAGCTCACGCCTATAATCCCAGCACTTTGGGAGGCCAAGGTGGGAGGATCACTTGAGCCCAGAAGATGGAGGCTAGAGTGAGCCATAATCGTGCCAGTGCACTCCAGCCTGGGCAACAGAGCAAGATCCTATCACAAAAAAAAAAAACAAACCTAAAATGAAGAACTTGGACACAGAGATATGCACACAGGGAGAATGTCATGTGAAGATGCAGACTGAGACTGGGGTGATGTACCTACAATCCAAAGATCTCCAGCAAACCACCAGAAGCAAGGGGAGAAGCATGGAACAGATTCTCCTTCAGGGCCCTTAGAAGCAACCAACCCTTCCCACACCTTGATCTCTGCATTCCAGCCTCCAGAACTGCCAGAAAATAAATTTCCATTGGTTAAGCCACTCACAATATATGGTACTTTGTCATAGCAGCACAAACAAACCAATACAATGGGTGTTAGGTACAGTAAATACTCACACTGCACTGAAAGTCACGTTCAATCTGTTTTGACAACAAACTCCTTGTCCTAAATACAATTTTACCTGGACCTCCAATATGTTAACAGATGAAAAGGGTTACTCAAAAGAAAATACTTAACTGTCTGCTCAACCTATAAAGAACCGATCTCTGATCACACGACTTCTTTGCAACCCTCTTTGAAACAACTTAAAAGGAAAGTTAAAAAAAAGAGGCTAGGCATGGTCGCTCATGCCTGTAATCCCAGCACTTTGTGAGGCTGAGGTGGGCAGACTACAAGGTCAGGAGTTTGAGACCAGCCTGGCCAACATGGTGAAAACCCATCTCTACTAAAAATACAAAAATTAGCTAGGCATGGTGGCACATGCCTGTAATCCCAGCTACTCGGGAGGCTGAGGCAGGAGAATTGCTTGAATCGGGAGGTGGAGGTTGCAGTGAGCTGAGATTGCCCCACTGCACTCTAACCTGGGTGACAGTGGAAGACTCTGTCTCGAAAAAATATAAAAAGAGAGAGAAAGAGATAAAGAGACAGAGAGAGGGAGAGGGAGAAAGAGAGGGAGTGAGAGAGAGAGAAGAAAGGTGAAGGCAAGGAGATAAGTAAAGGAGAGAAAAGGAAAAAGGGACAGGGGAAAAAGGAAACGGGAAAGTGGAAAAAGGAAAGGGGAAAGGAAAAAAGGAAAGGGGAAAGGGGAAAAAGGAAAGGGGAATGGGGAAAAGGAAGGGGAAAAGAGGAAAGAGGATAAAGAAAAAGGAAAGGAGGGAGAAAACTTGGGTGAGCGAGGGGGTGGTGATTTCTATTATCATAGTATTAAATGATTATAGTGACCACCACCACTGCCATTTCTGAGTACCTCCTAGAAGCCAGACACTGTACCCACTCTTCATGTCAACTCAGGGTGGGTGGTCCCTCTTTAGGAAAGCAAAATCAGGGGACCTGACTTGCTAAAAGCCCCCATCTTAGTCAGCTTGGGCTGCCATAACAGAATACCACAGACTGGGGGTGGCGGGGCTTAAATAATAGAAATGCATTACCTCACAGATCTGGAGGCTGGAATCAAGGTACACTGGGTTTCTCCTGGGGCCCCTCTCCTTGGCATGCAGATGGCCACCTGCATGCTGTGTCCTCACATGGTCTTTCCTCTGTGTGTCCTCGCCTCTGGTATCTCTCTGTGTGCCCTAATCTTCTCTTCTTATGAGGACACAAGTCAGATTGGATTAGGGCCTACCCTAATGGCCTCATTTTAACTTAATCACCTCTTTAAAGGACCTATCTCCAAATACAGTCACATTCTGAGGTAGAGGAGGGGTTGGGGACAAATTCGGCCCATAACAGCCCCTTAGGGAAAAGGCCACACAGCCCACATTCCAACCCAGAACTATTTAACCCCAGAGGCCATTTTTCTTGGATCACACTGCCTACCCCCTAAAAGTCCTCTTCATTTGCTGTAAAATAAAATATATTACTTGAACAATAAGAAAAATAAATAACAGCTTTTTGGTTTGTTCCCTATTTAAAACTTTCTTAAGGTCATCCCCTGGGAAAGGCCAGAAAGAGTCCCCGAGGCAGAGTGTCAGGTCTCGGGGCACAAGGAGATGGGAGAGGAAAGCCACCCTACACCCTCTAAGTGGCCCAGCCTGAGGCCAAACCTCAGGATTTTAGCTTCCACCTTCCAGTACACTTCAGGCCAACTCAAAAAAAAATCCTGGCCAAGAGTACCCTAAAAAATGCCCATCAGAAAGCCCTGACTTTTCAGAAAACATGAGCCATTCACATGGTTACCCAGGCTCTGAGAGCTGCTGTACCCATCAGGGTTCACGGAATCATCTTCAAACGTCTGCCATCCTCTGCTGCTTATAAAAGATAGCACCCTGCTGTGCCCTTCCATAGGCAAGAAAACAGCACTCTGAAAACTGAGATGATAGAGTCATTTATGAGCACCATTCTGGGGACCTACAAGGGAGAGATGTTCAGGAGAGCCCTCCTTTACCAAGCACAGGGACCCCATAAAATCAGAAGAATTCTAGAGTGGGCAACCAATCAAAATACTTACATTCCAAACACCCAGCCAGAGTGATGAGGACTAGAAACCAAGTGTTGGTTAAAATTTGATTAGGGATATAAATCTGATTCAAGATAATAAAACAATTAAAAGCCCAAAATGTAGTACCAACTCTATTTTTTTAAGGACACTGTGAAAAATGTCATCATGGAGTGGGAGAAGATGGGGAATGAAGAAACATTAGAAAAGACTTTATGGAAGACATAAGGGAGTAGTAATGATTGTAACATGATTATAACACATCACATTTATTGTATTATATTCAATTTGATACATTGTACCAAATGCCAAATGACCTATGTTTCTATTTCAGAGACTCACTGATATTTTACATGTCACAATCTCTTTAGTAATGAGAGTCCATTTCTTTTTTTTTTTTTTTTGAGACAGAGTTTCCCTCTTTTTCCCCACGCTGGAGTGCAATGGCGCGATCTCGGCTC
>NW_016107443.1:2468216-2480011 GCF_001604975.1 Cebus imitator
GAGACGGGGTTTCACCATGTTGACCAGGATGGTCTCGATCTCTTGACCTCGTGATCCACCCGCCTCGGCCTCCCAAAGTGCTGGGATTACAGGCTTGAGCCACCGCGCCCGGCCCCATGAGGGTCCATTTCTAATCACCTCAATTTTAATTGAAGCATGTCATCAAATATTCCCAGAAAGTTGTCTATCTGGGTATTGTCTCCCAACTTTTATTCATACTTCTTACTCCATGGTCGAAAAAAGTAAAAGCCAGTTTCAGGCCAAGCCCAGGAGAAAACCAGAAAATACACATTCCCCTAAGTGTTCTCAAGGCTGAAAACCAGTCCTTACAATGGTCATTAGGGAAGACGTGGTCTCCTAATCAACTATGCCCCTTTCAATAAATGAGGGAACCTTTGTGTTCCCAGTTTATTAATCAATAATTTAGGCCAGGCAGGAAAAAAAATGACTGATGGAAACAAGTCAAGCTATATATTGCTGGTCGAAGGGCAATTTAGCAAAATCTATCAAAACCATAAGGACATAAACTTTTAACCCAACAACTCCACTGCTAAGCATGTATCCTATGGATAGACCCATAATAGAATGTGACCTGTTGCAGGAGAAGCTGAAAACAACCCCCAATAGGCCACCAACTAAATAGAAGAAGGCGCTGATATAGAAAGATGCAATAAGTAGAAAAAAGCTACTTGGCTCATACATTGCACATTGTTGCCGAGTTTGTGTGGTTTAATTTTGTATTTTAATATTTGTATAAGCATAAAAAAAATCCTAGAGAATGAAAAAAAAACAAGGGGGAGGGGAGTAAAGCAGGGAACTTTATGCTCTTCTCTACCACCCAAATATCTTATCTATGAGCTTATAATTAAAAACACATAGAAGAAAAATCCATGAGCAATGAGAATTAATGAGCATATAGCCTTGAATTTCTTTCAGTAGTGAACAAAACCTTAAAGGAAGGTTAAGCAACCTTCACCAGGATGATTCCTACTCAGGAAGTAGCCTGACACAGTTAAGAGTGAGCTTCATGAACAAGGCACGAAAACCAAATGGTTTCTTATTAGTCATTGTTCAATTAGAAAACCAAAGAACTTTTCACACCCCATTCTACACGCCTACCACATAAACACATTTTTAATCAATACATTCCATAATTTTGAGGGGTAAAGGTATGTGACATAATTAAAATACAATCGAGAACATTACAAATTCCATATCTTGCTCAATGGATCCTAAAAATTACAGTGATCATAACTTCTAGAAGGAAAAAAAAAACAAGCTGGGAAGGACATAAGTATACACATGGATACTCACCATAGTTTTGCATGTTAACAGCAAAAACAAAATTAGAAACAAACAAACCAAATGTATACAACAGGAGACTAAGTGAATAAATTATATGCTAGCCATAAAACAAAATACTACAAAATTTAGTAATTCTATATCATAGATGTGGAAAGATATTTGTGGTACATTTAATAAAAAGCTGATTATAACAGCATTTTGGCATGGCTCTATTTGGAAAATAATAATTATATTATAATAATTATTATTTGAGATGGACTCTTACTCTGTTGCCCAGGCTGGAGTGCAATGGCGTGGTCTCGCCTCAGTGCAACTTCCGCCTCCCAGGTTCAAGAGATTCTCCTACCTCAGCCTCCTGAGTAGCTGGGATTACAGGTGACTGCCACCATGCCCAGCTAATTTTTGTATTTTTAGTAGAGATGGGGTCTTATCATGTTGGCCAAGCTGGTCTCGAACTCCTAACCTCAAATAATCCACCTGCCTCAGCCTCCCAAAGTGCTAGGATTACAGGTGTAAGCCACCATGCCTGACCAAAAATTATTTTTAATATATACTTGTATATGCATGCTGGAAAAAGTTAGAAGGAAACAGACCAAAATATGAACCATGGTTATCTCAGCAGTAGGATTACAGGAGATTCTGTATGTGTATATTTTGGATGATCTCTATTCTAACTTTTCTATAAAAATATTTTTAACTGTGTGATTTTTAACTTAAAAAATGTTGGCTATCTTATCCTTTGGCAGACACAATGCTCTTCCATGGAAGATAATTCAACATGAAACATATTGCTTGTTCTCTCTCTCTCTCTTTTGCCCCTTTGCTGGTCTTTCAACAGTTTTTCTGATGCTTTAGAAACTAGAGAAAGGGGAATAAGACAGGTTTAACACTTTCAAGGTCATCTTTCCCTTTTTTAAATGTGGCCATTATGTTAGGCCAGTGGTTCCTAACCAGAGTCAACTGTGCCCCGGCAAGGGACATTTGGTAATGTCTGGAGACACTTTCCCATGTTGTCACAACTTGAAGGGATCTGGCAGGAGGATGAGGGAACTGTGCTATTGAATAGAGCCCAAGGATGCTCTTAAACATCCTATAACACACAGGACAGCCCCCGCAATAGGCTTAATTGGCTCAAAATGTCAACAGTGCCAAGGCTGAGAAACTCTGGGTTAGGTTAATGAGTCTTCAAGTGACTCCCTAACCCTTCATAAACAGCACCCTCAAATGACTGTATAAGAACATCTGGCCAGGCACACATGGCTGATGACTGTAATCCCAGCGCCTTGGGAGGCTGAGGTAGGAGGATTATTTTAGCCTAGGAATTCCAGACCAGCCTGGGTAATATAGTAGGACCCCAGCTCTTAAAAAAAAATTTTTTAAACTAGCCAGGCATGGTGGTTGCACCTCTGTAATTCCAGCTATTTGGGAGGCTGAGGTGGGAGGATTGTTTGAGCCTGGGAGGTCAAGGCTACAGTGAGTTGTGATCACGCCACTGCACTCCAGCCTGGGTGACAGAGCAAGACACTGTCTCAAGGGGGGAAAAAAAAAAAAAAAAAAAAAAAATATATATATATATATATATATATACATGGAGAGAGAGACAGAGTGAGAGAGAGAGAGAGAGGGAGGGAGGAGAGAGAGAGAACGAGCGCGCGCTCGCACTGATCGCTGAGGCAGAATACCTCAGCTGAATCCTGGATCTGCCTTTTCCTAGCAGTGAAGCCTCAGGCAAGCAACTGTACCACCCTGCTGATTACCCCATTCTCCTCTGTAAACTGGGAATCCTACCACAGGCCATCCACCTCCCACTTCTGAGTGCACAAGAAGCTTCAACACAATAATGTGAGAGAAAAAGTTTTGTAAACTATAAAGCACCATGCACACATAAATGGTATTATCATCGTAGGGTACTAATTGTCCAGGTTTACTAATGAATACACACTTAGGGTTTCAATGAGTCTTTACCTAGCACATTCCCACTGCCCTGAACTACATTAACATACTTCAGATGCTAACTTGGCAGTGATTTTTACTAAATACTGGAACTGAAAAACATAAAGAGTTGTTTTTCTATACTGTCTCTTCCATGGCTTAAACTGTGAAGCACCAGAACTTAGTGATCAGACAACACGACCTGGAATCAGACTCTAAGGAAAAAATCCCACCTTTACATCTTACTAGCTTGGTGACCATGGAAAGTGATGTGGCTTCTCTGTGTCTCAGTTTCCTTGTCTGTCTATCCAAGCCAGAACATTTCAGAGTGAAATAATTTATCATCTGACCAGGACATCTGAGAATGAAAGGAGGCAATGTCAATGTTAATGTGAGGACAACAGGCATACAACAGAACTGTCCTCAGGCAAGCAGAGGATATAAGGTTGCTCTAAAAAAAGGGGTAAGGCTGGGCATGGTGGCTCACACCTATAATCCCAACACTTTGGGAGGATCAGGCGGGCAGAGATCCCTGAGCCCAGGAGTTCGAGACCAGCCCGGGGAATAAGGTGAAACCCTGTCTCTACAGAAAAAAAAGAAAACAACAACAACAAAAAAAAAAACCAACCAGCCAGGAATGGTGATGTGCACCTATAGTCCCAGCTACTCAGGGGGCTGAGAGGTGGGAGGATCACCTGAGCCCAGGAGGTCAAGGCTGCAGTGAGCTCTGATTGCACCACTGCACTCCAGCCTGGGCAACAGAGTGAGATCCTGTCTCAATAAATAAATAAAGAAGAAAATGTTTACAGTGCCTGCCTCACAGGCTTGTAGTGATGACTAAATCAGATAAAAGAGGCAAAGCACACAGTACACACTCATTAAATGCTACCTATGATTTTTTGTCCCTAATCCTTCCACTCATTCAGCAAGTCCTTAGTACCCAGGCATGACTCTGAGTGCCAAGAAAGTAACAGAAAGTCAGTGAGTAAGAGCTTATCTGATCAACAAAGACAAAAGGATTTATTACTATCCTACAGTCCCTGATTCAGGAAACCTATTTCAGTTTGACTAAAAGTGAGCTATAAATGAATCCCATAAAGTTTTATTAATTAATGCCCTTTGTAACTCAGTATTCAATGTTTCAAGGCATGGTACGATATTTGCTTCCTTTCATTTCTATGCACAACCCATTACGATGAATTACATAAGGCATGTCCACCAAGACAGCTTTACAGAACCCATACATTATGAAAGCAAAGTTGCTGTAGCTTGCCTTTGCATGGAGATGCATCTACATCTTTTGTCAAGAATTAGTTCAGTATACTAAAACAATTTTCTCTAAAAGTCAACACTCACCATGAGAGGTAGATATTTCTTATCTTATAGGTGCATTCATTAACCTTTAGAGGCTTGGTGCTATAATCACAAATTCCTTTTCCTTCCTCCTTTCATCGCCCTCCATTTCAGTAAAATTGGTCTCAATTACTATGACCACAAATTCTCACACTCTTAATGTTTCTGTACTCAGCTGCAGGGCCTTGCCCTTTCCTCCTCCTCCTCCATGTTCACATTTTACCAGGCACATTCTCAGTCAGCCCTTCTTTTGTGCTAATTTCTGAGGCCATTACAGAGGCCACATTCCACTCCTTCGGCAGTTGTTGGATCTCAAACAAACACCAGCCAGGACCCATCACTGGAAAGGCAAGCTATGGACCTCCAAAAAGAGCCTGTCCATGGAGTAAGCTGTATGTGAGTAATTCACAACAAACTGAGGAGCCATCAGTTTCTGTTGTATTCCATACACCTCTGTCTTGATTGAAAGAAGCTTAAATCAATGGCGCGTGTTTTGATGTGGCACTGGTTACACAGACGTGCTCAGTTTGTGAAAATTCAACAGCCATACCCTCATGTGCATTTTATCTATGTATATTACACTGCCAATAAAAATTCTTTTTAATAGCTTACACCATGTAAACCTCTATATAAACTAAGCACAGTTTACACCTCACCTATACTTATGCTTCTCAAACTGTTTTCAAATGGATTGCTACCAATTGGTGGGCCATGTAATCAATTTAGAAGGTCCTGACAAGCATCTGTTGAATGGAATGGAGAATACAAGAGGGCATCACACACAGTGAAGGCAGCTACTATTTCAGGAAACTTACTTCAGCTACATGGATGTATACCATGGACCAAGCTGACAGATTTTTTTTAACTGCAGGACTTGGTCGATAAAACCCTGAGAGACACTGAGTACATCAACAAATAAAAGATGAATCTGGGAATCGGACAAGCCTGGTTTCTGCTCTTGGCTGGTTGCAACCTATGTGCTTAGGAATAAGTCACCTAATCTCAGTGAGCCTCCATTTTGCTATCTCTAAAATGGGGGTAAAAACTGTCAACTCCCTGGAATTGGTATATGGTGTCAGTGGGCTGGCAATCAGTCTGCCACAGAGTGCTACTTAGACATGGTCCCTACCCCCCACTGCCATTTAGGTGGTATCTTGGGCTAGCTTCTTTACCTGTAGGAAGTAAGTTTCAAGAAAATATACAAAGAAGGGAAGTGCCAAGGTTGAGACCTCATTAACATCTGAGAGCAGCAGGGTAGGGGAATGCTATTACCCCAGCACACTTGGTGGTAAGTCATCTGGCTTTGGATTCTAACCAGAGGGAAAACCACTTTCCAAGATAATGGGGTTTTTCACATTATTCTTGGCAGGAGGTGGAGAAAGGCAGAAAGGGAAAAAGGTCTCAGTAAAGAAATAAAGCATTTATTTTAAGCAAATCACTTTGAAGACAGGTGGTTTTCATTTTGAGAACAAAAATGACACTTACAACAGAGGGTTATTCCAGACACCAGTCAGGGGCTGCCCAAGAGAAGGAAACAGTGCCCTGAAGTCTGAAATGCTCCCAAAGTGCCAGAGCAATGACGAATGCAGATGGGGAGGGGGCCAGCCACATAAAAGATGAGACTATCTCTATCAGCTCGCAGCCACAAACTACTTAAAAGTCATTCACCATGTTAACTCTCCAAAGCAACTATTAATTCAACAAACATATGTTGAGCAGTTACCATGCATCTAGATTTGAACTAAGAGCTGAGATATGGTAGGGATAAAACAGACAAGGCCCCTGCCCTCATGGAGCTGAAATTCTGGTGTGAGAGACGTCAAATACCAAGTAAATCAATGAGTTAAGAAAATATTTACAGGCTGTGACATAAGGACTACAAAGGAAATAAATGTGGTGATGTGATAGGAATGGAGAAAGGAAACTCAAGATGGAGGCTAGCCCTTGAGACAAGATGGCCCTGGAGGGCTACTCAGAGTGGTACCTGAAAGAGGAGAAAGAGTCAGCCAAGCAAGGAGCCAGGAAGAAAAAAAGGGGCATTCCCAGCAGTGAGAGCTGCAAGTGCCTGGACCCAGAGACAGTGCTGGGATAGGCAAAAACTTGGTATGGTGGAAGGCAGTGGCCAAAGTATGAAGATGACCCTCAAGAGGCTGAAGCCAGGCCATATGAAGCCCAGCAGGTCGTAGAAGAGAAAGCGGATTTTAATGAAAAGCAATAGAAAAGTACTGAAGGTTGGCACTCTGATACATTACTTTGATGTTGGTTAAGAGGTGCTCTTAAATCATCATATGCAAAACACACTGTCCTGATGATTTATACAATGGCTCTCCATAATCAGTGATAAAAGTTAGCACTGTGTCAGAGATCACTGATACACGATTATTGAGGAGTCTTGCCAGCCAAAGACAAACAACTTGAGCCTATGGATGAGATGAAATACAAGGAATTCAATGGGGGAAAGGGGTGGGAGAACTTGTGACTGGCAAGGGAATACTATCATTAACAATTAATTCATAGCAAATATAAAGCACATAGTACAGTTAATTAACAGAGCAGGCTCTAGAAAGTGACCTAAACACACACACACACACACACACACACACACACACACACACACACACCCCACATACACACACAGTGGAAGGGCAATTGGGGCTTGACTGACATACATAGTAGCTGCCTAAATTCATAAATACATTAACTGAAACAATGCAACGGAAAAATAGCATGATGGTGTCCTACATGTACTTCTGAATCAGAATTCAGATGACTACTCAGCAGTTTTCTTGGTTCATTTAATTTTTTTTTTTTACACAGTGTCTCATTCCTGTCACCAAGGCTGGAGTGCAGTAGCACAATCATGGCTCACTGCAGCCTCCCAGGCTCAGTCAATCCTCCAGCCTCAGCCTCCTGGGTAGCTGACACCAAAGGCATGCATCACCATGCCGTATTTTTAGTAGAGACAGGGTCTCACCATGTTTCCCAGGCTGGTCTCAAACTCCTCGGCTCAAGAAATCCTCCTGCCTCAGCCTCCCAAAGTGCTGGAATTACAGGCATAAGCCATGTGCCTGGCCAAGGTTTACCTTTTCATTTCCTTCTCCCTTGCTCTGGCTGAATTTAGGTTTTTAATAAGTTGGAAACTCAAAGCTGGATGGGAAAGGGATCTTTTGAATTATCACTCTCCCTGAGGACCTGTAACACACTCTTCTAACTTGGGTCCCCAGTTCCCATCATCTTTAACTTAAATGTTATCTATGAGACATAAGCATGACTCATTCATACCCTTTCCCCAGGACCTTGTTTTGGGAGGTGGGTTACCTGGCTGTGACTGAAAGGGCAACCTGGGGCTACAGACTTAAGCAAGGCCAACTGGCCAACCCCTAGATCAAACCTATGACACTGACCATGAGAGCCTGGTGGCCACAAAAGCTGCCCTGAAACAAGCCAGGTCAGCAACACTGGTGGCATCTCACAGAGCCCAGCATACTGCTTGCATTTATGGCATAGAGTGCCACAGAAAAGGAAAAGGACAGCAACCAAGCACCGGGTGCCTTCACATTCATTATTTCAAACAATCCAGTAACCCTGTGAGGTGGTAGGATGGAGATTTTCAAATGAGAAAAGTAAGACTTGGAGAGATCTTGGTTAGCAGCCCATGGCTGCATAGTTAGCTGAGTGGGGAACTGAACCTCTCCCAACACCTCGATTGGTATCTGGCAACAGGACAGTGCTCATGACAGACCCCAAGCTGACTTTCTTTCCTGTTTCCCATCTCATTCTCAACCCCTATCCCCTTTATTTCTTCACAATACAGGAAAGCTAGATTCCATACCTGGCTTCCTCCCAGGTTCCCAAATCTGCCAGCTGCATTAGAAATGTTACCTGCTTCCAACCCCTGAGAGGGGTACCTCACTGCAGAAATGGATGCCTGCAGGGGGTTTGGCTGAATGCAGCTGTCTGTGTGCACTGTCCCCTAGAGAAAACTCACCTGGCTGTCAATAGTGATCAGAGAGAGAAAGAGTCACCAAACCAGATGACAGAGCTATTCAAAATCTTTATAAATGCTACTACAAAAGAACTCAGCCAAAGGAATCCACTTCTGTCACAGACAAGGGCTTAGTGAAAGAAATACCCTTCAGCTACAAACCAGAAAACTGACACCTGGGGCCAAGTGGAAAACAGTGTTGGTCACCATCTCGGAAGGACTGACCTGAGACCAAATTCCCCATCATGCCTCCCTCCTGGCCTACAAAGTAGTTGGGCAACAGGCTACAAAAGATGTAGACATCATAACAATCAAAACAGATGTACGGCCTACTTACAATCTCAGACAAGTCTGCGGCACTTGGGGCTTTGGCTGCTGAAACCTCCATTCTGTGAAGTATGAAATGGTAATTTCTGGATGGCTGTGCCTGAACTCTGGGCAGGAATAAGTTCCGTGCTCTCCGAGAACTGCAAGTCTCTCTGATTCACTTGGCAGCAAAATTATTCTAAGCATCCTGTCCCGTAACCAACCCGCCTGCCCCTCCCACTACACACTCACACTGGTTTTTTTAAATTCTTTGCACTTATTTCTGTCACAAATCAAGAGAAACTCATTTTTCAAAAGTAATCCAATCTCTGGCATTTGAGAGTATGGAACCTGTATGACTGAGGAGGAGGAAGAGCCACCTAATTAGGAAGAGGTTATAATTAACATCAGAGAGGAGAGAGCTGGAGAACTGCAGAGTCTGCAGTAACAGCAAAATGGAGATTATTTGAGACAGCTGAAACACTCCACCCAGGCCTCCAGAAGAGGACATGCACGGGAAACAAAGGGCATATGGTGTTTGCTTTCTTCGACATCCGTTCTCACCAGTAAGAGCTGCACCAGCAAATGCTCATTACTTATATGTGGACAAACCTCACCCTGAAATGCACTCTAAAATACAGCTCCTGATCAAATAAATGACTTTGCAAAGCAGAGGCTTACCTTGATTTTTTATTACATATAAAGCAAAATTTAATAAAGTCCAAATAACTGGCAGAATATCTATTTGGCTCAGTGAAGCATGAATTATACTTGAAAGAAAATCCATTTTTGCTAATTTCAAGTTCATATAGTAATTCAAATACTGACATAGAGCAGGACTTTATTTTTCCCCCAATGAGAGATTACAAGGGACTAACTTAATATTAGGAGTAATTTTCTAATATTTACTACTAGTTATATATTTAGACATTTCTATCCTAAAGCAAACTGGTTTTTTGAATGTTACTCAAATCATTTATTTCCCACATTAGTGTTACCACCATCACCAATATTACCTCACTATAAAACTGTTCACAGGTGGCCGGGCGTGGTGGCTCACTCCTGTAATCCCAGCATTTTGGGAGACTGAGGCAGGCAAATCACAAGGTCAAGAGATCGAGACCATCCTGGCCAACATGGCAAAAACTGTCTCTACCAAAAGTACAAAAATTAGCTAGGCGTGGAGGCACACGCCTGTAATCTCAGCTACTCAGGAGGCTGGGGCAAGAGAATCACTTGAACCTGGGAGGTGGGAGTTGCAGTGAGCCTGGCGACAGAGAGACACTCCATCTCAAAAAAAAAAAAAAAAAAACCCTCTTCAAAGATAAACTTCAATGCACTCCTTGACCAAATTATGAGAACCTCCTGAATTGGTGAAATCTGAATTGATAGCTTTCAGAGATGTAAAGCTAGGGTCAGCTTCAAAAACACATATTATTACTCTCAAGCCTGTCGAGAGCACTGATCAAATCCGCTGTCACTCAGCCAGGATGAACTGGGATTGGTCTACCTTCTCCCAGATAACAAGTTCAAAATCAGAGGATCACCTTGCTTGCGTTTAACATAAAAAAAAAAAAAAGGTCCCCAAGTGAAAGGAAACAAACAATCCAATGTGGTTGGTCAGTAACCCTCAGTGAGCACTTCTGGTTGCCTACCCAGTAGAGCTGCCTCCCTTCCTCCTTCCCCAGCAGAGCCCAGGCCTGGTCACAGGTGCCCATCCATTTCCAGTGGAGCCCATTTCCAGCTCTAGGAAGGGCAGCCTAATTAATTCTAAGCCAATCATTGCTTCAGGGTGGGCAGGGAGAATGAAGCTCACCCAAACAGACTGCAAGAAATAACTCCTCCTACATACAAGCTGTGAGGAAGGAAGGAACGGGCCCCACTACTGATGGATCCCATTCTACAACCATCTGATGACCACAGGGAAGCCAGCCCTTGGGTGAAGCTACTGCCAGAACCACATAGTGGGGGAAGAGACAACAAGAACATGGGTTTCTGATATCACACTGAGCAGCTGATCACGTTGCCCCTGGGGTCCACCCTACCTCTAGCCTCCCTATTATGTGAAATAGCAAATGCCTGTGTTTAAGGCAGTTCCAGACAAGTTTCTGTTCCATGCAATCTCAAGTGTACTGACAGGAATAGGCTGAGCAGTAACTGGGTAGCCAAGGGTAAGAATTTATAATTTGGGAAAGATACTTCTTAAAGTAAATAATATACTTGCAGAAAACATTCTTCTTAATGTTAAAGAAAAAGGAGAAATTACAAAGATGAGTGGTTGCCTAGGGCTGGGCGTGGAAATGGAGAGGGACTGCAAATAGGCACAGGTTTCTTTTGGGGGTGATGGAAATGTTCAAGAATTAGATTGTGGTGATGGTCACACAACTCTGTAAATATATTGAAAACAACTGACTGAGACACTCAGTGGGTCAATATCATGGCATGTAAATTAGGTCTCAAAGCTATTTTAAAAACCTTGCCTGGGCCAGGAGCAGTGGCTCACGCCTGTAAATCCTAACACTTTGAGAGGCCAAGGTGGGCAGATCCCTTGAGGTCAGGAATTTGAAACCAGCCTGGCCAACATGGTGAAACCCTATCTCTACTAAAAATACAAAAAAATTAGCCAGGCATGGTGGCAGGTGCCTGTAATCCCAGCTACTGAGGAAACTGAGGCAGGAGGATCACCTGAACCGGGGAGGCAGAACCCGGGAGGCAGAATTTGCAGTGTGCAGTGATCCGAGATCGTGCCACTGCACTCCAGCCTGGGTGACAGAGCAAGACTCTGCCTCAAGGGAGGAAAAAAAAATGCCTAGAGCCTCGGTGCAGTGGCTCACACCTGTAATCCCAGCACTTTGGGAGGCCCAGGTGGGCAGATCACTTGAGGCCAGGAGTTCGAGACCAGCCTGGCCAACGC
>NW_016107443.1:2480065-2492388 GCF_001604975.1 Cebus imitator
ACACACACACACACACACACACACACACACACACACATTAGCCAGGCATGGTGGTGCATGTCTGTAGTACCAGCTACTTGGGAGGCTAAGGCAGGAGAATCACCTGAACCCAGGAGGCGAAGGTTTCAGTGAGCCAAGATCACACCACTACACTCCAAAATATTAAAATAAATATCTTGCCAGAAGCATGTGCTCATTCAGGAGAGGTCACAGGTTGAAGGAAGTTTTCCTTCATCCACATCTGATGGTGGCACACCCCTATTTAGAATTCTGCCTCAGTGGTTCCCAATTATCCCAAAAGTCCACGTTCCTTACAAGAGCATGCAACATCCCCCTCACCGTCTGGTCTTGCTTCCCATTTTACTCTGGCAAGGCTTATTTCTAGGTACTCATCAAGCTGTAGGCCTCTGTTCACACTAACACTACACCCTCTTTCTCACTCACTCTGGCCCGACCTCCTCACCTGATCGAATTCCTTCCTCTCCTGCCCCAGGTTTGTAGGTTCCTCTCCCTTTGTGCTCCCTTTGCGTACTAGGCATGCACCACAATGGGTTGGAAAAGTGTGTTTCCAGGTCAGTCTCTCCCCTCACACTCTCCCCAGGGGTCCAGAACAGCTCTCAAGACATAGCAGACACTCAACAGATGCCCACTGGACTGGGCTAATCTTTCTCTTTCGGGAAGGGCACCAATTTCTCCCACAGGGCACTTGTGTCATTGAGGTTGGGAGGCATGAGAGCCAGATGCAGGTTCCAGTAGTCCTCACTCTCATCCACACCCACCTGCCTCCAGCAACTTCAGGCTCAGCACAGGACACAGGAGGCAATTTGCACTGGCAGCGTCCACAACGTGCAGAAAATCCCTTATCCAGATCACGCTTAGCGCTCTGCTTCTCCACTCCAACCCTCCCTGACACAGAAGTTCATGCTGACAACGCACAACATCTCTCACTGTAGAAACTTAAGAAAAGGAAGACAGAGTACGCCCAGCTTTTTTTTTTTCTGAATGTGAGGTTTCCATTTATTTTAGAGACAAGGCCTCACTATGTCGTCCAGGCAGGCCTCTAACTCCTGGGCCCAGGCAATCCTTCCCCACCTCAGCTTCCCAAGTAGTGGTGATTATAGGCACATACCACCATCCCTGGCTAATTTTTAAATTTTTTGTAGACAAGGTCTCACTGTGTTGGCCAGGTTGGTCTCAAATCCCTAGCCTCAAGTGATCCTCCCACCTTGACCTACCAAAGCGCTGGAATTACAGAGAAGGCCACTGAGCCCAGCCCCTTATTTTTTTAATCCTTAGATAAGGAGCTGGGGTAAGAAAAGTCACAAATACAACACTGGGGAAAAGTTGGTTTTGAAGAAAGACTCCAAGTTAAAAGAGAGACAAAATGGCTTGAGGAGAGTGAAAGCTAATTCTGTACCTAGTATCTTATCTTCCTGCTTGACGTCAGGGGAAAAGATTAATAGTAAGATTTACAAAATGTTAAGAAGACACTTGCTAGGGTGTCTCAGTTATCCAAAAAACAAACAAAAAAATCATACTGTGAAAGCAGCAAAACTCCACGGTGGAAGCTGCTTTATCACAACAAAGATATCCCCTAGCCCTTCTTTTTAGCCTGTCCTGGCTCTCCGCACACTGCTAGAAATGAAACCCCAAACCCAGGAGCGTAGTAAAGAGCTGAAATAACACTTTAAATATTCACAAAGGTAATTGCAACTCCTACCTCATAATCATGACTTCTCTTTTCCATATTTGGGCCCTGGCTTCCCTGGATGCACTCCAGGGGCCTTGACAGACATTATCTAATGCTAGGCAGGTCAGCAAGCTAACCATTAAGTACTCATTTTTTTCTCCACACTCTCTGATTTAAGCTAGTTTGGACACACTCATAAAGAACTAGTGAGTTCTCTTCCAAGATGGGTGGCTGCTAAGATAGCTCAGGTAGTTTTGGTCAAAGTGGAAGCTCTTAGGATACCAGAAAGCTTATCTTTAAACATCTCAATCTGATTCCAACAGTAAAGTTTTCGAAGCTGTCATTAACCCCCTATCCCAATTAACAAAGCTGGCAGATTTATTATCAAATCACTTCAGTAGCTTGCTTTTTTATTTATTTATTTATTTAAATATCTGCTGGTTTGACCCCCACAGAGATCTAATTCAATAGGTCTGGTGTGGCCCTGAGAAATTTTGTTGTTTAAACTCCCCCAGGTAATCCACACAGCCAGAAGAGAGGTAGGTCTAAAGTGTCAGAAATTCTTGCTACTAAAGGAGGATCCACTGGGAGCTTCTTAGAACTGCAGAATCTCAGCTTCCCCACACCTACCAGCCCCCAGCCCAAATCCTGCCCCCCACATCACAATCTGCCTTTAACAAGATCCTAGGAATAAGGGCACATCTGAGTTTAGGCGGCCTAAGACTACACAATCTTCCAGGGGTTTTTTGTTTGTTTCCCCCTTACAAATGGGAGATGGAAAACTGGGAGGGCACAATCAAAACTCGCATTCCATTTTTTTCTAGGATCTTTATTGATGAGCAACAGGGTCAAATTCTGCTCTCTCCCTCACCATCCTCCCAGAAAATATGACTCGTCAGATTAAATGTAAAGGGAATCAAAAATGAGACACAGCCTGTTTTTTAAATTAAAGCAATACATTGTTCCATTTGTGCTGGCAGCATCAGCACTTGCATTGCTGCCCATGTTTAAAGCTGCCAGTAGAAATCAACTCTAGATAGTCAAAGCAGCAGAACCTGCAAAATCCTTTACCATTAAATGGCTTTATGTGGAACCAAAGCATTCCAGGATACATAATTCCTGGAGCTAATGAGAACTACTAATTGCATCCATTCGTAAAAATCAATATGCTTGAAACTTTTTAAAGATTCATGTGCTTATTTCCCTTGTTCAAATAACATCATAAGGCATTCACAGGAAGTTGTGGTTTCAATTGAGATGTGGCTGCATATTTTTTTTAAAAAAATAACCTATCACATAGCTCAGCCAAGACTCTCAGCAGGTTCTCTGAACCTGACAGATTTGGGTGCTCCCTCATGCTAATTACCGTATGGTTTGAGGTTTGTGAACAGAGCCAAGGCCACCCAGACAATGCTGTACCATAGCACAATTAGGCACAAGAAAACACAGACTCTGGAGTTAAGCCACCCACCGGCCCAAGTCCAGACTTGGCATTTACAATCTGTGCTCTCTTGGGCAACTTACTTAACGTCTCTGGTCTATGGGAAGTGTTATATATAAATGGGGGCTAAGAACAGTAACCCATCTTACAGTGTTATGAGGATTAAATATAAGACATGTAATGTGTTTAATATGTAGTCCCATGAATGGTACAGATAAAGGAACCATGCACACAGTGGGTGCTCAGTTATTGCTAATGGTTACAGAACTCTCCATTCACCTGGTATTTCCCTCAATGAATGTATCATTACCAAATACCAGCAACCTTTTGATGTATCAAGAAAGGTACTCTTGGGAAAGTGTTTCTCTTGCCCAAATGGTGGAAAACAAAAACCAATGGATATAAGCATCTTCTTTATCCAATGTAACAGTCTCCCTCTCTAGTCATGTACTTAATATGGTTCATTTATGTTATGTCTCATATCTTCTCAAAAAATAAACACTACTATAGAAAAGTATGAAAAGCATTTGAGCAGGTGAAAAATGCAGTCTACAAAACAGTAGACTGGGCTGGGTGCAGTGGTTCACACCTGTAATCCCAGCACTTTGGGAGTCCAAGGTGGGTAGATCATTTTGGGAGGCCAAGGTGGGTGGATCACTTCAGGTCAGGAGACCAGCCTGGCCAACATGGTGAAACCCTGTCTCTACTATAATACAAAAATTAGCTGGGCATGGTGGTGTGCACCTGTAATCTCAGTTACTCAGGAAGCAGAGACAGAAGAATCGCTTGAACCAGGAAGGCAGAGGTTGCATTGAGCCGAGACTGCACCACTGCGCTCCAGCCTGGGCGAGACACAGGAAAACAATGTCTCTTAAAAAAAAAAAAAAAAAAAAAACTTATCCTTCTAGTTAGTTCTTACAACACAATCATGTGAAGTCAGGCTGCCAGAGTTCAAATAACTAGGTTGACCCTTAACATTTCTGTGATCTTCATCAAGTCAGGCAACCTCTCTGAGCTTCAGTTTTCTCATCTGTAACAGAGGAATAATCACTACTTGGGGAAGGGGATGGAGCGTAAGGAGTAGCTGAGTTAATACAAAGAAAAGCAATACAGTTGTACTGAATAAATGATGAAGTATCTACCCACAATTGCAAATTCACATTCCTTTTCACCCTGTACCAGGTCCTGAAGAGGTTATAAAGAAGGTCTAATACATTCTCCTTGCCCCTCAAAATGGAGGAAAACAGGTAATTCTCACTTGTTTAAAGAAAACCCACCCACTACTTTATCCCTAGAGGTTGGCCATGACAGCAACACAGTTGTAAAGCTTGCTGTAATCAGTACCATGCCCATAGCACTTTTACCTTCCAAGGCAACAGTGTAGACCTAGGGAGGATCCAACCCTGTTCACACTTCCAGGCAATTACACTTTTTGTTCTCTGCTTGGATGGCTGTTAGTAATAGCAGGGGCCTCTTCCTCATCATTCACGTGTGGGCTCCAACTTCTCCTCCCCTGAAACACCCTACACACTCCACCAGCCAGTCTAGCCTTTTCCTCTCCTGTGTTTCCTCATGGTATGTTTCACTATCTATAATTATCTTTTTACTTGTCTGTGGTTAAGCCCTCTGTCCTCTGTTGGAGCTCTCTAAAAGCTCAGACCTTGTTAAGCTCATTCTGAAATGGCTCCTAAAATGGCAGCTGTCACAGAAAGGGCACTCAGTGGACAGAGATAGGTAAGATACATCTGTGTCTTGATAATTGCAGCAGCTATGTAGCATCTGCATCTGGTTCCACCAAGTGCTTTGTCTCTTCAGACTGCTTTTACCTGCCTTTTGGCATGCCTTATAATTTTTGGTTGAAACCCAGACACCTCGTAGAGGGTAGTAGATACTGAGGTAAATGAGCCCTTAGTGTGGAATTGATATTAATCTAGTCAGGAGTTGAGCTGCATTGAGGTTTGTTGTTCCTATGAACATCAGAAACTTCAAATTCCTCTAGTGACCTTTTTTGTCCCCTCTCTTGGCTTTGGGGCTTTCCTTTATGCTGTTCTCAGTGTGAGCCTGTCTCTTGCAGCTCTCCCTGCTCTAACCCACTGTTGTTATTCCTGGGGGCTTGCTAGCATGTGGACGGGGTAAGGGAAGAAGGGCAGTTCTCTAATCCAAGCCTCAGTCTCTAAAGTACATGGTGAGCCTGTGTCTTGAAGGTGTAGGCTTCACAATGTGTTTGCTCTAGGGATAGAGCTCCTCCCACCCCATACCCCCAGCAGCAGCAAGTATCACCAATGTTCTCAGTCTACCACCTGCTTAAAGCCCTTCTCCCTACAGATTAATACCTTTTTCAGGTGAGATGGGGCTAGGAGGGTTCCATCCCCCAACTGCAATGGTAATTCGCCAGGGCCCTCAGACCACAGCCTTCCTCTGCAGAATAAGCCTTTTGCTCCTTAAAGGAGAAGGATGTAAATAGATTGTTCAGTGGTTCCTGAACCAGCACCATGAGTTTTCTGTGACTTGTCCCTCACCCCTCCCAGTTCGATCCAAATGGGGTTCCTAGAAGAAAAGCCTACAAAGAGATAGGACCCTGTTCCCCACAACTGCTGCCCTCAAGACTTCAAGTTAGCCAATACTCAGCCTCCGGAAACTTGTCAAATTTCCTAGCTTGATCTTCCTACCTACTTCTTTGGCATCTGGTGGCTTCTGCTCCTGTAAGCGAATGCTCAGGTCCTGTCCTGTGTCTCAGAAGGCACCTCTCTCCAGATTTTGAAGTAGTCGTTTGCTCTGCAAACGCAGTTGTCTGTTAATCTCCAATCTGTCCAGAATTTTTCTTGGAAGTGTGGGAGGGACATCTTTGCAGCTCTCTACATCTCTGAGCTGAAATCAGAAGTCTACTTATTTATTTTTTTAAGGATCAGCAGTAAGTATGACAAAATGGCAACATTTGATAGAACTAGGTGGTGGGTAGCTAGATGTTGCTTATAGTCTCATGCTCTTTTATATTTTAATAGTTCAGTAACATTTCAAATTATAAAATTAAGGTGTAGGTGGCCATGGTAGAAAATAGTACTATAATATAAATAGACTGAAGTATGTGTACAGCACTTGGTTCTTGTTCAATAATTTACAGAAATCACCTGAATTTTAAAATACAACCAGCACTTTTGGCAACACTTCAGAAACTGTCCTAAAAATACATGAATCACTCCAATACACCATTAAATGTCATTATCAGCTGAGCACCATGGCTCACGCCTGTAATCCCAGCATTTTGGGAGGCCAAGGCAGGCAGATCATGAGGTCAGGAGATCGAGACCATCCTGGCCAACATGGTGAAACCCTGTCTCTATTAAAATACAAAAATTTAGCCGGGTATGGTGGTGTGCACCTGTAATCCCAGCTACTCAGGAGGCTGAGGCAGGAGAATCGCTTGAACCCATGAGGCAGAGGTTGCAGTGAGCTGGGATCGTGCCATTGCACTCCAGCCTAGAGACAGAGCAACGTTCCATCTAAAAAAAAAAAAAGTCAGTATCAAAGAAGGAAAAGAAGAAACTGAAATGGAAAAATTAATGTTCTAAAATAGAACAAATGTATCTTAAAATGTGCATGTTTACAAATCAATATATATATAAATTACATGTTAATTGATTTGTTATTCTTTAAACTGATATCCAACCATCATTAATATTCAGGGAAAATGAAAATTAATAATGCATGTGCCAGCAGACCATAGGTCAACCAGCAAGTGCCAGATCCCAGATTGCGGTACATTATGCATCACCTAGTACCCAAACATCTTAAACCTTCAGACTGCCATACTTCCTTTTACCCACATTCCTAATTTAATATAATTGGTAATCGCCTATAAATGAAAGTGGCAGCAGCTTGGTAAGACCTAACTCATGGAAAGAACATTCCCTTTTTACTTAAATAATTCACTATCTCACATAACAGCAAATAAATGATATGCTACTAAAAAGTGAACCATTTAATAACTCTAAAACTGCAGATTAATCTTAAGGATTGTATATTAAATTCAATTAAACTAGATGAATATTTAACATGTTCCTTCTTTGTCTGTAAGACCATTCTAGCCACTCTGGGAAGAGATGGACCAACATGAATCATCTACCAATCCCTGACATCAAGACAGACATGGGGATGTGTCACAGGGCTGAGTGCAGGAGGCAAAAATGTGACACATTGCATGCATTCTCATTAGAAAAGTGAGTGACTTTCAAGTACTTTTATGCTTTAACATTCATTTGTGTATTCCATTTAAAAGGGAAAAAGAATATAGTACATAGTAAAGTGAATCTTCGTGAGATTTTCATTATAATGAATGAAGACAGGACTAAATTTGTCTGTAATGAGACTAAAATGGGCTGAATCTACCAATGATGAATCTGTGGCTTTAATTATCATGTGTGGTGGCTCTGTGAGATGCACCCCAGGTGGAACTGCAGTCAGGGTGACCACTCAGACAGCTCGATAACACACTTCACCCTGCCTGAGAACCATCACTTGTCAACTGTGTTATGTTGCCACAAGGGTTGTTTACAAATCAGCTACATCTCTGCAACATGCCCGAAATTAGATCTCATATCCAGCTTGAGGGCTGGGGACTGTGTTCAGCTTCAAGCTGGCAGCGCCCTAGACTTGATTGTCACCTTAAAATATCTGTTAATGGAACCCATTCAAATTCAAGTTTTAAAATAAAAGGATGAGTTAAACTGAATAAAAAAAAAATCAGAGGCTAAAAAAGGAGGTATATGGATTTTTAACTACCACTGACAGCAGAAGCTCACACTATAATTGCATGGATTATATGCACCAGAGAGATCAGCTGTCATGTGACATTTTAAACCAAATAACAGAGCAGCCCTTGGAAAAATGTCAATAAGCACAAAGAAGTGATTTCTCAACATCTGAAACCACACAAACCTCCATATTCAAGTGTTTCAGCATTAGTATTACATGCCACCAGAGCCTAATGTCATAATCACTCATTTAACACAGAGTAGCTGAAACTGCTTTCATAAGGCAGATGTATTTTTTTAATAAGCAGATTGGCAATTATTCCAGTTTCAAGGCTGGGGGAGAAAAAAAACTTGTGCGCACACTCACGATTTTGCAGCTGAAAAAAAGAGAAATAAGGATTGACTTGTGGAAAGAAAAAAAAAAAGATTGAATCGTGAATATAAGCCAGACTATTAAACAGCAATTACAGAATGGCAGCTACCATTCCGATTCCTTTCCTATCTGTGCCCATGAGGGTCCTGATATTACAGTATGACTACAGGCTTAGCAGTTATAATTTGATAGTGTTTATGGTTTTAAACAGCTGTAATGTATCTTTTGCCAATAATCTGTCAGCCTATTGATTTTGGATGTTGTCTCTACAACAAAATCTTATCTGGTCAGAAAGCAAATCCCACTGGACCAAAGCCTTCAACAGAGGGCATCACACTCTTGACAAGATACTGTTCAAACATGTCCAGCTTTGCTAAGAATACGTTCACATGTAAATACTTCAATTCCAATTATGTTGTAGTATAATCACAACTAAAATGTACATCTAATAAATATTTTAAATACAGTTTTAATGTTGATTTACTTTTTCTTCCATGATATGCAAAAACAGTCCCTCTTTGTTTTTCACTTGGCCCCTACTGCGCTGATAGTAGCTACCTGCACTAGCTATCTCAGATCTTAACCAAGGCTTCGTTTGACAGCCAGGAAAAGTACAACCCCAAGAGCTTCAGCATGGCACAGCTGATTCACAGCACAGCCACAAATGGAACTGGAACTGACTTTGCAACCTTTACTGGCAACCACTGAGTTGTGGTGCCTCTCTAGAAGAAAAGTTCAGTGTAAGAGGACATAGTCACCAGGGCCTCCCCACACCACCTGGGAACTGAGCACAGCTCTTAGGAAAGCGTTGGCATGGTTCCTCCAGCTCTGGGTCTCCATCTGGGACCACCTGCCTCTAGAAACCCAGGGCAGGATGTGGTTTGACTCGGACAACTTCTCAGCTTACAAACTCAGGCAAGCCCACTTTGTTTATCACCCTGACTCCCAGACACATGATATCATCTCTTTGTTAGTCTTCATGAGAAAATCCTAGTGGTCCCAGAAGAAGTATGACAATAATGAAAAGCTTGTTCCTTCATGACAAGCAAAACAGGCAGCTCAGAGCAAAAACGGGCTGATTTCATACACCTCATCCCACAAATAACTGTTTGTGTGATTTTTGTGCTAGTATATGTTGTGATTACACATTAAAGAGACTTTCACAACTTCACCTTCACTCTACCTGAACTCTCCTCAAGAATTTATCTCATTTTTTTCAGTGGCATAAAGATGATGAAATTTACCCCTTAGCCTAGGAGTGGGTTAATAGATTATTTCAAATCTCCTTGTGAGTTAAGAAGCTAAAGTGAAGCAAAATGTCTTCTGGGTAACCCTAGAGATATGCTGCCCATATATCCCTTCAAGAAAGAAGTTGGCCAGCACAGTGGCTCACACCTATAATGCCAGCATTTTGGGAGGCCGAGGCAGTAGGACTGCTTGAGGCCAGAAGTTTGAGACCAGCCTGGGCAACATAGTGAGACCCCATCTCTACAAAAAAAAAAAAAATTAGCTGGAGCTAGGTGCGGTGGCTCATGCCTGTAATCCAGCACATTGGGATGACAAGGTGGGCAGATCACAACATGATGAAACCTTGTTTCTACAAAAAATACAAAAATTAGCCAGGTATGTTGGTGCACGCCTGCAGTCCAAGCTACTCAGGAGTTTGAGGGAGGAGAATCTCTTGAGCCTGGGAGACAGAAGTCGCAGTGAGCAAAATTGGACCACTGCACTCCAGCCTGGGTGACAGAGCAAGACTGAGTCTCAAAAAACAATAAAAAATTAGCTGAGTGTGGTGGCATACACCTGTAGTCCTAACTACTCAGGAGGCTGAGGTAAGATAATCACTTGAGTCTGGGAGGTCGAGGTTGCAGTGAGCCTTGATCACGCCACTGCACTCCAACTTGGGCAACAGAGTGAGACCCTGTCTCCAAAAACAATTTTTTTTTTAAATAAAAAGGAAAAAACAAACTTGCACCTTCGCAATCTGCCTCACCTTTTTTTCTGGCTGAGGCCACACTCTTGCTGAAGAGCCCACAGCTGGTCATGAATCTGGGGAACGAAGTCCTAGGGCCTGGCCATTTCTGCCCATTTCTTTTTTTTCCAGCTTTACTGAGGTATGATTGACAAAGAAAAGTTGTATTACTATACTGTGTAAAACATGCTGATCTATGTATACAATGTGAAATGATTACCACAATCAAGGAAGTTAAGAGACTCATCACCTCACCGAGTTCCCTTTTTGTAGTAAGAACATGCAAGAGTTACTCCCAAATTTCAAGTATGCAATGCATGATTATTAACTCTAGTAACCATGCTGCACAGCAGATTTTTTAAATCTCCAGAATTTATCTTCTAACTGCAACTTTGTGCCCTTTGGCCAGCATCTCCCCTTTGCTTCCATGGAGCTCCCTGTGAGGCTGGCCAGGACAGGCTGGCATTACCACCTGAGGCTCTCCCTGCTCTGCTCCCCTGCCCTGTCATCCTTCAAGGGTGTTATCCCCCTAGCCCCCAAACAAAGGTCCTGTACTCCTAACTCCATCTCAGCATCCGAATCCCATAGTACCAAACTGCTAAACACCATCTAAATATTTCTCCAGTGTCTCAGAGTGGCTTAATACTGATATTAATAGCTAATATTTGTTGATGAATTAATATTTACCAAACACTACCCCAAGTTGCTCTGCATGCATGATCTCACATCGCAGGGTGACAGGTAAGAAAAGCAGCATCCTTGCATCAAACAGGAATTGCAATGCCAGAGGGTAGTTCTGTGGTGGGCCTGGGCTGACAGCTGGGCAGCTGTGCAAATTCCTATCTTTGGCCTGGAACTGGCCCCCACACTCCAGACCCACATCCCTACCATGCTTCCCAATGCACAGGACAAAAACCTTAGGGTCATCCCTCCCTCCTCCCTCTCCTGCCACACCCAGTCTTACCAGCAAATCCTGTGGCTGTACTTACAGAAATATCCAGAATCTGACCACTTCTCACCTTTCCACTGCCACCCCCTGAGGTCTCCCCTGGATTCCTGCAAAGGGCCTCCGAACTGCTCTCCCCACTTCCACCCTTCCCCCTCGCAGTCTGTTCTCAACACAGCAGCCAGAGGGAACCTATTAAAACATTTCTGGTCACATCAACCTTCCCAGTTACTTCCCATCTCACTCAGAGTCACAAGTCACAAGGCCTTCCCTGATCTGGAGTCCTATGACCTCTAACCCTTTCTCCTGTTGTTATCCCCTGTCCTCCACCCTCTGGCAGCAGTGGTGCACTGGTCTCTCTGTTGTTCCTCCAACAAGCCAGGGACACTCCCCTCCGCAGGGCCTTTGCACATGCCATTCCCCTCTGCCCAAAAGGCTCTTTCCCCCAGATCCTCACAAAGCTCTTCCTCACTTCCTCAAGTCTTGACTTAAATCACCTTTTTCGTGAGGCCTTTCCTGACCTCCCTATCATAAATTGCAATCCCATCTCTAACATTCATTTCCCCTTCCCCTGCTTTCTCCTCCTCAAACATGCTTGCCTCAAGAGACTAGGCCCAGGGTGAGGCTCAACAGGGTATCTGAGGCCCACATTTCCCCTCCACCCCTCACTTCTCTCTTCCTCCATCCTTCTTTTCTCCTCCCAACTCTACTTCTTCCGTGGTCCTCCAGTCTCCAGACCAATCACAGACAGGCAAAGTGGTAATGCCTCCTTGGACCTGCTCAAAGCCAGGGGTGTGGCTTCCCTAAATCCCAGCCTCAGCCGTGACAACAGGATAACAGAGTCTGACCTCCTGAGAAAGAACTGAAACACTTGTCACCTGTCACCCATCACCCATCACCCACAAATGGCTGGAGAACTGCAGTGTATGGAAAAGTGGTATGATTCTGGTGGTGGTTTCTTTTTCCCCCCTTTTGAGATGGAGTTTTGCTCTTGTTGCCCAGGTTGGAGTGCAACAGCGCGATATAGGCTCACTGCAACCTCCACCTCCCTGGTTCAAGCGATTCTCCTGCTTCAGCCTCCTTTGTGATTGGGATTACAGGCATGTGCCTCCATGAGCAGCTACAGCTAATTTTGCATTTTTAGTAGAGA
>NW_016107443.1:2492628-2501034 GCF_001604975.1 Cebus imitator
GGGTGATACTCATGTGCCACCCATTGGAGATCGATTGAAAATAATTTTTTAATTTTTACTTTGAAATAATTATCTACTCACAGGAACTTACACAAATGGTACGTATAGCTACTTAAGCTGGCCAAGATAAAAAAAATTCTTAAAAAATAAATAAATAATAATTTAAAAATGGTGTGTAGAATCTCATGAACCCTTCACTTAGCTTCCTTCAGTGATGATATATGACTATAGTAAAATATCAAAACAAAAAAATTGACATTGGTACAATACTGTTCACTACAGATCTTATTTCATTTTCATCAGTCATTCCATACACCAATTTGTGTATGTACGTGTGTGTATAACTCTTTGCAACTTGAGCCAATGTGTAGATTTGCATAAATATGGTATGGCTCTTTGTCATTCTGAGAATGTAATATAAATGAAATCATACAGTGTGTAACATTTTAGGTTGTCTTTGTCCACAAAGCACGATGCCCCTGAGATCCATCTAAGTTGTTGTGTGAATCCACAGTTCATTCTATTTTATTGCTGAGTAGTATTCCATGGTATAGACAGACTGGAGCTTGTTTAACCATTCCACCACTCAAAGACATTCAAGATGCTTCCAATTTGCAATTATTACAAATAAAGCTGCTATGAACATCTGTGTACAGGTTTTTCCGTGAACTTAAGTTTATTTTTCTGGATGAGTGTCCAAAAGTACAACTGCTGCATCGTATGGGAAGCACACAGTTATATAAGAAACTGCCAAACTATTTTCCAGAGTGACTGAACCACTTTACATTCCCACCATCAATATATGAGAGAGCCAGTTTCTCTGCAACCTCACCAGCATTTGGTGTTATCACCATTTTTTATTTAGCCAACCTAATGGCCATTCTAAATAGATACAAAGTAATTTCTTGTTGTGGTTTTAATTTGCATTACTCTAATGACTAATGATGTTGAACATCTTTTCATGTGCTTATTTTACATCTGCATATCCTCTTCAGTGAATGTCTGTTCACGTATTTTACCCATTTTTATTAGATTGTTTTGGTTTCTCACTGTTGCATTTTGAGAGCTCTATACATTCTAGACACAAGTCCTTAGATACGTGGTTTGCGAATATTTCCTCCCAGTCTGTAACCTGTCTTTTCATCCTCTTCACATTTTGATGAAGTCTAATTGATCATGTTTTTATTTGATTGATTGTGTTGGCCGGGTCTGGTGGCTCACACTTGCAATCTCAGTACTTTGAGAGGCCAAGGCAGTGGATTACTTGAGTCTAGGAGTCTGAGACCAGCCTGGGCAACATAGGGAGACTCCATCTCTACAAAAAATACAAAACATTAGCCAGGCGTGGTGGCTCGCACCTGCAGTCCCAACTACTTGGGAGGCTGAGGCAGGAGGAGCACTTGAGCCTGGGAGGTTGAGGCTGCAATGAGCTGAGAATGTGCCACTGCACTCCAGCCTGGGCAACAAAGCAAGACTCCGTCTTTAAAAAAAAAAAAAAAAAAAAAAAAATGTGTTTTTGGTATGATAGCTAAGAACTCTTCACCTAGGCCTAGGTCCCCAAAATTTGCGCCTATGTTTAATTCTTAAACTTTTATAGTTTTACGTTTTACATTTAAATCCATGATCCGTTTTGAGTTATAGTTTAATAAGATGTTAGATTTAGGCCGAGGTTCACTTTTTTGTCTATTGATGTCCAAATACTTCAGCATCATTTGTTAAAAAGCTATCCCTCCTCCATTGAATTGTTTTTGCCCTTTAGTCAAAAAATTACTTGGGCATATTTGTGTAGGTATATTTCTGAGTTCTCTAGTACATTCCATTATCTATGTGTCTATTCCTGTGTCAATACTACACTGTCTTGATTACTATAGCGACTAAAGTCATAAAATTGAGTAGATTCCTATTTTGCTCTTCTTTTTCAAAATTGTTTTCAAAATGTTTTGACTATTCTAGTTCTCCTGATTTCCTTTATAAATCTTAAAATAAGCTAGACTATAACTACAAAAAAAATCTTACTGGAATTTTTATAGAAATTGCATTAGATCTATAGGTTAATTTGGGGGAACCAAAATTATATGCTATACATCTAACCTACAGAAATTGCATTAGATCTACAGGTTAATTTGGGGGAACCAACATCTTTACCACGTTGACTCCCATCCATAAATATGGTATGTCTCTCCATTTATTTAGATCTTCTTTGAATACTATCAACAACATTTTGTTGTTTTCAGCATACATATCCTGTACATGTTAAGTTTATACCTAAGTAAAGTCATATGATGAATAACACTGTTTTGGTCAATAATAAACAACATATACACCAATGGTCCCCATAAGATTATAATATCATACTTTTATTGTATTAAATACCTTTTTTATATTTATGTATGGTTTTATTTTTGTTTTTGTTTTTTTGAGACGGAGTCTTGCTCTGTTGCCCAGGCTGGAGTGTAGTGGTGCAACCTCGGCTCACTGCAACCTCCATCTCCCGGGTTCAAGCAATTCTCATGCCTCAGCCTCCTGAGTCACTGGGATTACAGGCACGCATGCCACTATGCCCAGATAATTTTTGTATTTTTAGTAAAGATGGGGTTTCACCATGTTGGCCAGGCTGATCTCAAACTCCTCACCTCAAGTGATCCACCTGCCTCAGCCTCCCAAAGTGCTGGGATTAGAGGTGTGAGCCACAATGCCCAGCCAATATTTAGATATGTTTATATATACAAATAGTTGCCATTGTGTCATAACTGCCTACAGTAACATGCTGTGTAGGTTTGTAGCCTAAGAGTAATAGGCCATACAATATGGCTAGGTGTGTAGTAGGCTGTACCACCTAGGTTTGTATAGGTACACTACTCTATGACGTTCACACAACAAAATCACCTTACAATGCATTTCTGAGAACATATCCTTGTTGTTAAGCAATGCACAACTGTATTTCAATTCTTTTGGGAGAGACTGTACATGGCATTGTGTTTTTAATTTCGGTTTCCATATGTTCATTGTTAGTATCTACAAATACAAAATTCTGTATGTTGATCTTATATCCTGTGACCTTACTCCACTCACTTATTCTAGGAGTTACTTGGTAAATTCTCGGTATGTTCTACTGGAAAATCACATCATCTGCAAAAAAGAACAGTTTTATTCTTCCTTTCCAGCTCATATGCCTTTTTTTTTTTTTTTTCTCAGCTAACTGCACTAGCTAGGACTTCCAGTATTATGTTGAATGAGACTGGTAAGAGCAGACACCCTCGCCTTATTTCCCCATTCTCAGGGGGAAAACATACAATCTTTCACCATTTAATATGGTGTTAACTGCAGCATTTTTGTAGATGTTCTTTATCAAGTTGGGGGAGTTCCCCTCTACTCCTAGTTTGCTGAGAGTTTTTATTGTGAATGGTGTTGAATTTTGTCAATGTTTTTCATCAACTGTTCTGATTATGTGATTTAATTTTTTCTCCCATAGTGTTGATATCATGGATTACACTGATATTCAAATACTGAAGTAGCCTTGCACATCTGGAATAAACCCCACTTGGTCGTAGTATACAATTCGTTTTATAAATTGCTCGATTGTTTTGCTAATACTTTGCAAATGACTCTTTTGTCTATGTTCTTGAGGGATATTGCCCTGTAGTTTTCTTTTATGTTCTATCTATCTGGTTTTAGTATTAAAGTAATACTGGCCTCACAAAATGAATTAGGACACATTCCTCCCTCTTCTATTTTCTGGAAAAGGTTATGCAGAATTGGTACTAATTCTTCTTTAAAGGTTTGGTGGAAATTATGACAGAAAACCTCTAGGCCTGGAGATTTCTTTTTTGGAAGCTTTCAGATGACAAATTCAATTTCTTTAACAGTTAGTTATAGGACTATTGACATTATTTCATTTTGGGTAAATTTTGGTAGTTTGTGGTTTTCAGGGAATTGGTTCGTTTCATCTAAGTTGTCAAATGTATGTGCATAGAATTGTTTTTAGTATTCTCTTATTGTCCCTTTAACAGCTGCAGGATCTGTAGTGATATCACCTGTTTTATTCTTAATATGGTAATTTATGTCTTCTCATTCATGTTTGCCTGTCTTCTTAGAGATTTATCTACTTTATTGACCTTTTTATTTATTTTGAGACAGGATCATATTCTGTCACCCAGGCTGGAGTGCAGTGGCACAATTACAGCTCACTGCAGCCTCAACCTCCCAGGCTTAAGTAATCCTCCTGCCTCAGCCTTTCGAGTAGCTGGGACCACAGGCACGCATCACCATGTCCAGCTAATTTTTGATATACATATATATTTTTTTGTAGAGACAGTGTCTTGCTATGCTGCCCAGGCTGGTCTCAAAGTCCTGGGCTCAAGTGATCCTTCCACTCCTGCTTCCCAAAATGCTGAAATTACAAGCATGACCCACTGCACCCGGCCGATTGGTCTTTAAAGAACTGGGTTTTTCTTTGATTTTCTCTGTTGTTTTTCTGTTTTCACCTTCAATGATTACTGTTCTTATCTTCATTATCTCCTTCCTCTGCTTGCTTTGGGTTTATTTCACTTTTTCTAGTTCATTGAGGTAGGATCTTAGATTATTGATTTGAGAACATTCCTCCATTCTAATGTAAACATATGCTATAAATTTTCCTCTCAGTATTTCTTTAGCTGTATCCCACACATTTTAACATGTTGTATGTTCATTTTCATTCAGTTCTATGTATTTTTCAAATCTTTTTGAGACTTCTTCTTTGACCTGTGGATTATTTAGAAGTGTGTGTTTTGATTTCCAAGTGTTTGAAGATTTTCTTATCTTTCTGTTATTGATTTCTAGTTTGATTACTTATGGTCAAATAACACATTTTATATTATTTCAATTTCTTTAAATATATTGAGGTTAGTTTTATGACCCAGGATATGGTTTAACGTGGCAAATATTTCATGGGTAATTAAAAAGAATGTGTTTTATGCTGTTTCTGTGTAGGACAGTCTGTAAACATCAATTACAACTTCTTGGCTAATTATGTTGTTCAGGCCTTCTATATCCTTGCTGATTTTCTGTTTAGTATTTCTGTCAAGTGCTGAGAAAGAGGTGCCAAGTTGTCAAGTATAACTGTGTTCTTATCTATTTTCCAGTTCTATTAGGTTTTGCTTCATATATTTTGCAGCTCTGTTGCTTGGCCCATACACATTTAGGACTACTACATCTTCTTGGTGGAATGACACTTTTTGTCCTTCTTTGTCCCTGGTAATTTTCTTTGCTCTTTGGTCTACCAAAGATATTATACATAGTCACTCCTGCTTTTTAAAAATTAATATTTGCATAGTATATATTTTTTCACCTTTTACTTCCAGCATGCCTGTATCAATATATTTGAAGTGAGTTTCTTACAAATAGCATATAGTTAAGGTTTTTTTTATTATCTCTATTTTTAATTGGTATATTTAAAACACATATTGACATTTTAGGGCTTAGGTCTGCCATTGTATTATTTGTTTTCTGTTTGTTCACTCTGTTTTTCATTGTTTCCTTTTTCTTGTCTTCCTGTGGTTACATGTACATTCTTTAGAATTTCCTTTTATTTATAGTGAGTTTTAGTGTATCTCTTTGTATAGTGTTACTTTTAGTGGTTTTTAGGGTGCTTTAGTTATTACAATGTACATATGTAACTTATCACAGACTATGTGGATCAACATTTTCCTATTTCAGTGAAGTGTAAAAACCTTACTTCCAGTTATATTCTTTTACATCCTCCCCACCTCTTAAAGATAATTTTCTTGCACATTACCTCTATATATATTGAATACCACACCAGATGATGTAATTTTTGCTTCAACCATCAAATATGTTTTAAAAAATTAATGATATAGGCCAGGGACAGTGGCTCATGCCTGTAATCCCAGCACTTTGGGAGGACAAGGCAGGTGGATTACCTGATGCCAAGAGTTCGAAACCAGCCTGGCCATAATGGTGAAACCCTGTCTCTACTAAAAATAGAAAAATTAGCCAAGCATGGTGGTGCACACCTGTAATCTCAGCTACTCAAGAGGCTGAGGCAGGAGAATCACTTGAATCTGGGAGGCAGAGATTGCAGTGAGCCAAGAATGTGCCACTGCACTCCAGCCTGAGCGACCGAGCAAGGTTCCATCTCAAATAAAACCCAAAAATTAATGATACATACTCTATACTTGGCCTATTATACATACTCCCTACTTTTACCTATTTGCTGTTTTCTCCTTTGTGAAATTCCAAGCTTTCTTCTGTTACCATTTCTTTTATGTCTAAAAAACTTTTGTTAGGCATTATTTAAGGATAGGTCTGCTACTGATAAATTCTCTTAGTCTTCCTTCATCTGAGAAGGATATTCATATTCATCTCTTCATTCCTTAATGATATTTTCACCAGACAGAGAATTCAGAGTTAATCATTCTTTTCTTTCAGCCCTTGAAAATGTTGTGCACTTCCTTCTGGACTCCATTATTTTGTATGAGAAATACACTGTCATTCAAATCATTCTTCCCTGTAAGTAAAATGTCATGTCTCTCGTTGCATTTTCTTTGCCTTTTATTTTTAGAAGCTTGATTATGATATATCTTGGCATAGATTTCTTTAGGTTTATCCTGTTTCGGTTTTGCTCAGCTTCTCGATTCTGAAGATTTATGCCTTTTGCCAAATGTGGTGAGTTTTCAGTCATCATTTCTTTCAATACTGTTTACTATCATAACCTTACCTTCTCCTCCTGGAATACTGATGACGCAAATGCTAGACCTGATATTACTGCCACATAGGTCTCCGAGGCTCTGTTCATTTTTTTTTTCAGACTATTTTCTATCTGTTGTTCAGAATGAGTAAATTTCATTGATCCATTTTCAAGTTCACTGATTCTTTCCTCTGTCATCTATTATTGAGCTCATCTGGTAAGCTTTTTAACTTGTTTATTTTTTGGTTCAATAACTTCCATTTTTTAAAAACCCATTTATTTGCTGATATTTTCTAATTTTTCATTTGTTTCAAGAGTATTTGAAATTGCTTATTAAAGCACCTTTATGACAGATGCTTTAAAACCTTTGTCAGATAATTCTAACATCTGAGTCTTCTCAGTATTAGTATCTGTTGATTGGCTTTTCTCATTCAAGTTGTGATTTTCCTGGTTCTTGGTATGACAAGTAATTTTTTTTAAACTGTATCTAGGGCATTTGAGTTATTATCTTACAAGACTCTAGATATTATTTAAATTTTAGCAGGCATTAACCCTATTAAGGCTAAGTATGCACATCCTGGGCTACTTTTGTGGGCTGTAGTTTTAATGGTAGTTTAATTTCAGAGCCCTTGCAGTACTATTCTGGTCTGCTTCATCTCTTTTACTTAGAGGCCATTCTGAAAACCTGGGTGATATTCCATGTTAAAGTTTCTACTGCTAAACTTTTTGGCATGTTCGTTCTAGTCAGATTCACATGTAGGTGGGTTAGGAGTTGTTTGCCTAGGACTTCTAATGCAGGCAGGGACTATCCCTTTAATGAATTCCTTTCTTCAGCTACCCACTCTACAAGATTTTCCCCATTTTCTAGTGGGGAGGGGGAGCTGCCTACCACTGCTGAGTGGAAGGATGTGATGGAAGTCCAGAATCCCCCGTTAGTCTCCACTGACAACATACCAGCAGATGAAGGGATTGCTGCCATGGGTTGCCCAAAACAACATCCATTTATTATCTCATAGTTCTGTAGGTCAAAGGTCCTGGTAGGCTCAACTGGGTTCTTTGTTCACTCAAGGTCTCGCGGGCCGATATCAAGACATCAACAGACCAGACTTTTATCTGGAAGCTTGGGAGACTAACCCATGTCCAAATTCACTCAAGTTGTTGGCAGAATCCAGTACCTTGCAGCCGTAGGTCTGAGGTCTCCATTTCTTTCCTGACTACCAGCCAAGGTCTACTCTGTTCTTATAGGCTGTGCATATTCTTTCTCACATGACCCCTCCATCTTCAAAGCAGCAAGTCTTCCTCTGACTTTCTCTTCTGCCACTAGACAAGAGAAAGTCCTCTGCTCTTAAGGACTCATGCTAGACCCACCTCCCTGTTTAAAGATCAATTGTGCCATATAACATAACACAATCTCTGAAGTGACAGCTCATCACATGTACAGGTTGTGGGGACTTACAAGTAGAATTTAAGGGCCATACCTAGAAATTGTGCCTACCTCACTACCACCAGGTAGAGAATGGGACGGAGTTAATTATTGAGTCCAGAAGTTCTGCAATTAGAATGTATCGATTCTCTTTGGGGTTTTTTGTTTGTTTGTTTGTTTGTTTGTTTTTTGAGACAGAGTCTCACTCCGTTGCCCAGGCTAGAGTGCAGTGGCACAATCTCGGCTCACTGTAACCTCTGCTTGCCAGGTTCAAGTGATTTTTGTGCCTCAGCCTCTA
>NW_016107443.1:2501184-2505370 GCF_001604975.1 Cebus imitator
CCCGCCTTGGCCTCATAAAGTGCTGGGATTACAGATATTAGCCGCCACACCCAGCCAGAATGTATTAATTCTAATGGACTTAAATTGAGCTCACTACATTCTCTGTGTGTTTGTAGTAAACTTTTAAAATAATTTTCAGCATGCTTGTGTTTCCTTATATAATCACTGATATGGCTATTAATACTTTATTCATAAAGCTACTTTAGAAATAAGATGAAAACATTTTTCAAATTGAAGTCACCAGCTACCAATCCATGGTCTTGAGAAAAGATACTAGATTTAAAAAGATGGTACTACCCTATCAGTACATTGTCCAAAATGAATGACCAAGCTCTATCAAGCAGCAGAATCACCTGAACTTTTTTTTTTTTTTTTTTTTGGAGACAAAGTTTTGTTCTTGTTGCCCAGGCTGGAGTGCAATGGTGCAATCTTGGCTCATCGCAACCTCCGACTCCCAGGTTCAAAAGATTCTCCTGCCTCGGCCTCCCCAGTAGCTGGGATTACAGTTATGCGCCACCATACCCAGCTATTTTTGTATTTTTTTAGTAGAGACAGGGTTTCTCCATGTTAGTCAGGCTGCTCTCGAACTCCCAACCTCAGGTGATCCGCCCACCTTGGTCTCCCAAAGTGCTGAGATTACAAGCATGAGCCACTGCGCCTGGAAGAGCACTGTAATTCTTATGAGTTTTCTGCAATTCCATTTATTTTATTTTGTTCTTACTAGGGAACACAAAACAATTGGTCAGGCACCCAGCCACTTGAACTTTTAAAAAGATTCTAAGGCTTCCATCCCTACTCCTGCCCCCACCACAAAATGCTGATGATGCAACACACCTGGACCAGGTTAGAGACACACTGACATGGAGTCACTGTGGGAGCCCCAAGCTTTACAAGTTTAAATATCCAGTAATGATCACAGTGGTATCCCAGATGGTTTATATTTTGATCTGGTAGAAAGCTAAGGGTTAAAACACATGATCTTAAAGTCCCTTTCCAAGCTAAGATTCGATAATCTTGCCATTAAGAAAATAAGATTCTATTATGCATAATCACCACGATCAACTCAGTCAGGGGACTAAAACTCACCGAGGTCACAGCTCTCCCTGAGTCACAAGACTGCCCCACTCCACCACATTTTCTGCACTACAACAGTTACAAAGCCTGAGGAAACCACCAAATGATGTGGGTTCTTACTGGTAACACACTTGTACTTAATTACTCCAGACCCTACTTGGAATAACATTTCTCGCAACAGAATCTAACAGGTTCCAGCTGTTAGTTTTAGAAATTGTTTTTCTGAAAGAAAACTGTATGTTTAAAGTTTCAAGAATAATTCGAGGCTAGAATTGGTTGGTTTTGAGGGCCTCGTGGATGGGAAACAATTGGATAGTCACACATCTTGATTATTCACCACTGACAAAAAAGACAGTCAAGCTCCTTCTAGAAAGCATAGCCTGAACACTGCAAAATGACAAGTTTGCTTACAAATTAATAACAATGAAATATATTTTCCCTAATTGCCTTAATTTCAGAATTTGTAGGAAAAACAGTACAAGCCCATAATTCCAGGCAAAGGTTGTTCTTCAGAGTTGAAATAGCCAACTTTCGAAGAGAATTCCTTAAAATGCAGACAGAAATCAGTTAAATACCATGATTCCACCTGATTGGACACTTGGGGAAGGCATAATACAGCAGACAATAATGGTGAGGAACGCAGCCCTATCAGGACAATTCAGATACCCAGATAAAGCTGCCTGCTTGAGCTCAGGTTGCAGAGCCTGCTGGCCTGGATTCCAATGCTCTCTCTGCTCCTCACTAGCTTGTGTGACTGTGGGTATGGCCTTTAACACTGATATGCCTGTTACCTCTTCTGAAAAATATATACGATAAAAACAGTACCAATGTCATAGAGTGGTAGAAGAATTTAATGAGATATAAAACATGGAAAGGGGCTGGGCACGGTGGCTCATGACTGTAATCTCGGCACTTTGGGAGGCTGAGGCAGGTAGATCACTTGAGACCAGGAATTTGAGACCAGCCTGGCCAACATGGCGAAACCCCGTCTCTACTAAAAATATAAAATTAGCCAGGTGTGGTGGCACACGCCTATAATCTCAGCTACTCAGGAGGCTGAGGCACAAGAAATGCTTGAACCCAGGAGGCAGAGGTTCAAGTGAGCCCAGATTACGCCACTGCACTCCAGCCTGGGTGACACAGCAAGACTCAATCTCAAAAAACAAACAAAAAAAACACGGAAAGGGCTTAGCCTCCTTCCTGCCTGGCATACATTAAGTGCTTAACAAATTTTAGTCACTATATACAGACATACATGGGTAGATTATATATACAATGCCAGACAGCCAGTAAGCCTTGAATAGAATGCAGCCATTATTACTCCATAAAGTAACACAGCCATCAGGGCCAAAAAGCTAACTGTGGGTTCATTTAGCACATTCTAACAGTTGCCGGATGAATTCAGCCAGGAAATTCTCAAGTGGCATTTTAATCTGGAACACCTTTACAGAATTTTTTTTATAGAACAATGTTTAAAGCACAGAATTCCCCAAGGCAGGTCATAGGAGCTAAAACTACCATCCTCTAGGAGAAGTTACATTAGTGACAATATTCCATTCGGTCTGTCTCATTGGTATTTACATCCTCTGGTGCCTAACACACAGCAGATGCCCACATGCCCAAGGACACCAGGACTAAATGTTGTGAGCAAGATGAAGCTCTGCATATTATAATACATACCTGGGCTGGGCATGGTGGCTCCCACCTGTAACTCTGGCATTTTGGGAGGCCAAGGCGAGAGGATCACTCGAGCCCAGGAGTTCAATAACAGCCTAGGCAACATGGTGATATCCCCACCTCTACGAAAATTTTGTTTAAAAAAAAGAACCAAGTGAGGTGGTGCATGCCTGCAGTCCCAGTTACTCAGGAGGCTGAGGTGGGAGAATCACCTGAGCCTGGGAGGTTGAGGCTGCAGTGAGCCATGATCACACAACTACACTCCAGCCTGGGCAAAGGAGTGAGACACTGTCTCTAAATAAATAAATAAACAAACAAACCCAGAACAATTACTGCTACCTTCTGGAGACAAGAATCTTGAAAACAATTATCCATATAATCCACAAAATTAATGGCCCTTAAATTAAAAGTTTAAAGAAAAGTGAAATGTGATTAAAGAGACCCATGTCAGGGTCTTTGAATGTAGAACAGCAACCTGAAAATCTCTACTTTATGACACTTGTTGAAGTAGATTTGTGATCCCTTCATAAATCAAGAAGAACAAAGTAACTGTGAGCTTTATGTCAAAGTGGTACAATTATGCAAAATACTGGTCTTTTGCCTCATGGATCAAGAAAGAACAATCACATTCACCAACCACTTTACACAAATATCAAAATGGGCTCTGAATGTGCCAGAAATCTAAAACATCTAGCAAATGAAAGCTGATGTCATGGCAAGCAAGCTGCAAATGGTTATGCTCAGCACACACAGGACATGCAAGCTGCAAGTGTACACACTTCACCCTTCAACAACTGGGCAGGCAGAGGGGAAAATGTACTTTTGCCGAACACATACAAAAACAGGCAGAGAAAACAGCTCACTTCCTCACAGAGTTAGATAAACTTAAAGATCAACAAGCATATTCTTTTAACCCCTATCATAGCTTCCTGCCTTCCACATGTCTATCTGTGAGCTACAAAATGTTGAGGGCCTGTGTCCTGTTGAACTTTATCAAATGTCCCCTAACAGAAAAATGTCCCCTAACAGAGCAGACAGACATATGCACATCAGCCCGAGCTATAGTTTCAGAGCTTTTTTCTTTTTAAAATTCATTTGAAAATGTATGGTTGTGGGTCCCTGCCAGGAGAACTCAGGAAACAGCTGCTTATACATACTTTGCTTGACTAAAGAACAATGTTGTCTGGATCTGAGGGTAGGGTTCTAAAAGGGAGATGCTGATAATTAAATCCAAGACAGAAAAATTAACCCCTGTGAAAGAGTCCATATCTACCTGAAATAGGTGCCTGGCTTTCTGTTTTAGGTGGCAGTCTGAGTTTCCAGAAGTGGTCTTTGTTTTTGTTTTTTGTTTTTTTGTTTTTTTCATTAAATTACTTTAAGGACTCATCCTAGTTTTTCCTATTATTGTACTCCATACTAAGGTCTGTCATGGTCT
>NW_016107443.1:2506207-2507965 GCF_001604975.1 Cebus imitator
CCAAAAAAAAAAAAAAAAAAAAATTAAGAAAGCCTTTGACAGTTCCTGGGCCCAATAATCAAATCATCACTGGGAGGCTAGGTTCTATGCTTCAGGGTGCCTCACCAGTATATTCATAGGTGGCTACATTATAACAAGATTCAGGCTGATTAGCTGAGTGGTGCAAATGAGGCTCCAGGCACAGATATGGCACCTCCTCCCCACCACCCAACGGAGGCCAAAGCTTTACATACAGAAAAATCTGTGTGTTGAAAGTCAGTGACGGCAGCAATTCCACTCTTACATGTGTGTATATACAACAGCAATTAGTGCTAATGTCCATAAGACAACATACAAGAATGTTCAGAGCTTCTATCAATAAAATCTTCAAACTGGAAACAACCCAAATGTCCATCAACAGAATACTAAACGAATTATGGGATATTCATTATAATGAGATATTATACAGCAAGAACAAAGTACTGATATATGCAAAAAACATTTTGTTGTGTACCAGCCATATATAAAAGAACACATATTATATGACTCCATTTATATAAAATTATAGTACAGGCAGGCCAGGCATGGTGGCTCACACCTGTAATCCCAGCACTTTAGGAGGCTGAAACAGGTAGATCACAAGGTCAAGAGATCGAGACCATCCCTGGCCAACATGGTGAAACCCCATCTCTACTAAAAGTACAAAAATTCGCTGGGTATGGTGGTTCTCAGCTATAGTCCCAGCTACTCGGGAGGCTGAGACAGGAGAATCGCTCATACCCGGGAGGTGGAGGTTGCAGTGAGCTGAGACTGCACCACTGCACTCCAGTCTGGTGACATAGCAAGACACGGTCTCAAAAAAAAAAAAAATTCTAGTACAGGCAAAACTAATGCATGATGATCAATTCCCTAGGGGGAGGGGAATCACTGGGAAAAGGTATGGTGAAACTTTCTTTTTTTTTTTTTTAAGTGAAAGTAAGTTTATTAAGCAAGTAAAGGAATAAAAGAATGGCTACTCCATAGGCAAAGCAGCCCCAAGGGCTGCTGGTTGCCCATTTTTATGGTTATTTCTTGATTATATACTACACAAGGGGTGGATTATTCATGAGTTTTCCAAAAAAGAGGTGGGCCATTCCCAGAACTGTGAGTTCCCCACTTTTTAGACCATATAGGGTAATTTCCTTAAGTTGCCATGGCATTCGTAAACTGTCATGGCACCATGGGGAGTACAGCAGTGAGGATGACCAGAGGTCACTCTCGTTGCCATCCTGGTTTTGGTGGGTTTTAGCCAGCTTCTTTACCGCATCTTGTTTTATCAGCAATGTCTTTATGATCTGTATCTCATGCTGACCTCCTACCTCATCCTGTGACTTAGAATGCCTAACCATCTAGGAATGCAGCCTAGTAGGTCTCAGCCTTATTTTACCTAATCCCTATTCAAGATGCACTTGCTCTGGTTCCAATGCCTCTGACATTTCCCCTTCCCTTGCATCAGCATGGTGGAACTTTCTAGAGAAGGCAGAAATAAAGATGTTCTTCGAAACCAACGAGGATGAAGATACAACATACCAGAATCTCTGGGACACATTTAGAGCAGTCTCTAGAGGAAAATATATAGCAATAAGTGCCCACATGAGAAGCAAGGAGAGATCAAAAATTGACACCCTATCATCAAAACTGAAAGAGCCAGAGGAGCAAGATCAAAAAAACTCAAAGTCTAGCAGAAGACAAGAAATAGCTAAGATCAGAGCAGAACTGAGGGAGATAGAGACACAAAAA
>NW_016107443.1:2510955-2515762 GCF_001604975.1 Cebus imitator
AAAAAAAAAAAAGAAATAGTCTTGATCTGGGTGGTGGTTATAGACGTACACACTTACGTAGAAACAAAAAAATCATCAAGCCGTAGACATATGACTTGTGCATTTTACTCTACATAAATTTCACCTTAAAAACAAATACTTTTTTAAAGGGAAGGGATAAAGAAAAATGTATTCCAAAATAAGCGGGTGGGGGCCAGGCATAGTGGCTCATGCCTATAATCCCAACACTTTGGGAGGCCAAAGTGAGAGGATCTCTTGAGTCCAAGAGTTCAAGACCAGCCTAGGCAACATAGTGAGACCCCTCTACAATTTTTTTTTAATTAGCCAGGCACGATGTCTCACACCTGTGGTCCCAGCTACTCAGGAAGCTGGGTGGGAGAAGTGCTTGAGCCCAGGAGTTTGAGGCTGCAGTGAGCCGTGATCATGCCACTGCACTGCAGCCTGGGTGACAGTACAAGACCCTGTCTCAAAAAAAAGACATGGGTGGGGAGAAAGAGAAAGAAAAGAAAGATTTTAAAAGATTTTTCTTCCATGTTTACAATACATAAATAAGAACAAACTAAATAAAAGAGAGACAAACCTAAAAAGGCATGTGGCCTAGCTGGGTACATTTCTGCATGATGAAAAATAGCCTGAGAGCTGACAAAGCACTGGTATCTTCTTAACAATGGGATGGCCTGGTGCTCAGTATAGCAGGGGAATGGCTGGTGTTTTTCTCTTGAGAGGCTGAGACAGCACTGAGATGAGGGCAAATACTGAATCCCAACACTCTGGGGGACCATGCTCAAAAAGGACACTGAATAAGGATCTGATAAATGAATCAAGAAAATGCTTGGCCAGGAGTGGTGGCTCACACCTATAATCCCAGCATTCTGGGAGGCTGAGGCAAGGATCACGAGGACAGAAGTTCAAGACCAGCCTGGGCAATAAGGCAAAACCCTGTCTCTACTAAAAATACAAAAATTAGCCAGGTGTGGTGCTGTGCTGAGCCTACAGTCCCAGCTACTCAGAAGGCTGAGGTGGGAGGATTACTTGAGCCTAGGAGGTCAACACTGCAGTGAGCCATGAACATGGCATTGCACTCCAGCCTGGGCAACAGAGTGTAACCCCTGTCTCAAAAATTTTAAAAAAATGCTTAAGGTAGGCTCTCTGACAGTGGTAACATGGACAGAAAGGCATGCAGGTATAAAAATGGGATTACACAAGATTATCCAATTCAATCTGGGGACATGTTATTCTTACACTAAATAGGACATACATAAAGCCACTTTCAAAAGTGCACACCTATGCCAATATGATTATTATTACTTAAAGATGCATTTTCAGCTTTTAAAATTCTCTACAGAGTTCTGGTTATTGTTAAACTCCACTGCATCCACCTACTGAATTTTCAATAATAGGCCTAAAACATTTCCAGTGGGTGAAGACTTGAAAATAGACTCAGCCATCTGAAAGAATAGAAGTTTCTTTTTCTGCCAAATGTGACAGCTACAAGTAGCGCAGCCCTAGCCGCTCCTGCTATATCCTTTCTGCCCTAGGTGGAACAAGCATCTCCCAAGAGCATGACTTCCCCTCCCTGGAAGTGTGCCAGCTGAAACTAGAGGACACCTGAGCAGGTGAGAGCAGGGTAATTCAGGCCCAGAGGAGAGGACCCATTTCTCTCACCTGGTGACCAGCACTGCTGCACACTCACTGCAGGGCTGGCCACTGTGCTAAACAATTTCCAGCACTCTCTGGTTTAATCCTCTGAGCACGCCGATGAGGTAGTCGGGTTCTCAAAAGGAAACAGATGGCCCACTTGAATTAGGGTAATCTGGGGTGGGATTAATAGAGACTTTCACAGGGTGGGTGAGGTATAGAGAAAGCTCAAGGTGATAGTCCAGGGCTAGAAACAAGGAAGCCCCCAGACCTGAAGGAATGAGGAAAGAGGGGTAAGGAGGAAGGTAAACCTGATTGGAGCAGCCACCCATACCGTGAGGGACATGGCCTGCCCAAAATCCCCATTGGCAGGGAGCTGGTGGGATAACCACCTCCCCCCACCCCCAATCTCACTGGTCTCCCTCCCACCCTGCTGTCTCCCACCAGGGCTTCCCTTGAGCCAAAGCTCATGGGAAGCCACAGGATAGGAGCCTGCTGCCATGCCCACACAGGCCTAGCCCAAAGCAGAGCAGGTGGGGCAATGAGGAGACGTCCTGGTGGTCAAGACATCACCTCCATTTCACAGCGAGGAGTCCTCTTTGAGTAAGGAGGAGGGTCAGGTTCCAGCTCTCTCGTGGGCAGTTCCTGCACTGCATTTCCCTGCCCTGGTTTCCTCCACAGTCACTGACAGCGCGCCCGCCCTATGCTATGAGCAAATTCCCTAGGCTTTCTCAGTGCCTTCCAACTCAGTTCTGTGATTCTGTGGATTTGTGGTTTAAAATGAGGTGACTAAGCCAACAAGACACATTAAAGGTGTTCAAAATACAACCTACCCTCAAAACTGGAGCTGATGCTGCAGTCCCTTCTCCTTCCCAGGCTCCTCCTCTCTCTTTCCCATGGTCCTCCTCTCCTTCCCACAGTCCTCTCTCCTTCCCAGGGCCCTCCTCCCTCTTTCCCACAGTCCTCCTTGCCTTCCCGCATTCTTACTTCCTTCCCAGTGTCCTCCTCTCTCTTTCCCACAGTCTTCCTCCCCTTCCCACAGTCCTCCCTCCTTCCCAGGGCCCTCCTCCCTCTTTCCCACAGTCCTCCTTGCTTTCCCACAGCACTCCCGCTTTCCCAGGGTCCTCCTCTCTCTTTCCCATGATCCTCCTCCACTTCCCATGGACCTTCCTTCCTAGGGTCCTCCTCCCTCTTTCCCACCATCCACCTCACCTTCCCACAGTCCTCCTTCCTTCCCAGGGCCCTCATCTCTCTTCCCCACAGTCCTGCTCACTTTGCTACAATCTTCCTCTCCTTCCCACAGTCTTCTCTCCTTCCCTAGGTCTTTTCTCTTTCCCATAGTCCTCCTCTCTCATTCCTTCCTCCTTCATCTTCACTCTAACCACTGCCCCTTTTATCTGGAAAAACCCTCTTTCCACACTAGAATGCAGCTCAACTTCTGGGATACTCCTTTCCTAAAACTGGGGTCTTTGTTTGGATATGCAAACGAACTCCCATTCGCACCTCAACAGCGTCAATCTGCAGTGGCCCAGATGCAGCACTTTCTCACTCTTAAAATGGGAGAGAGCTGGATTCAAGTGTAGTCCAGTGGGGGGAAAGCCTATATTCCTACAACTCCAGAAAGCAATGTTTAGTAGCATGTTCCCTACAAAACTCTCCCCAGCTTCCTCACACCAAAGAGAAAACAGAAACGCTGGCAAGATGACCCTGAGACAAGATCCTAAAGAAAGATTTAACTAGGTTCCTATTCATTTTCAACTCTGAAAGGGCAGTGACTGGAAATCCAGTGTGCATCACACATTTTTCATCAACAACCCCTTGTCATTGAAAAAAAAAACCCTCCCACCCAGCCCTCAGAACTCCTTTGGCGGAGGCCACCTGCTTCTCTGGGCCCAAGGTTCCCCATACTACCTGCCTCCCTGTATCCAAGGCACACTCCCTCTTAAATATTGTCTGGTACTAGGGAGACTACAGCAGGGGATCCGAGGACTTTTGAATGCAGGTCTTCCTACTGAGGACAATCCATTCTTCTGAGAACAATCCATTCTTCTCCAGTGTGAGATAGAAAGTTTATGGCACCGGGGCTTTTAGACCTAGTCAGTATTTCCCATGAGGAACAGCCTGCAGGTGATCCTTTTCTACCCAACAATTCAAACTATTACTTACAACTGTGTGGTAACTGATTAATATGAATGAGTTACATTTTTATAATTAACCCATAGATGACTTCTGCAAAAGGCATAATTTTCAAAACCTTACTGAAGAAGTTTTGTTCAGTGCTTCATGGACATAAAGGGGTAAAGGAAAATAATATTGCTCATACCAAAAAGGTAATATAAGCCAGGCGTGGTGGCTCACACCTATAATCTCAGCACTTTAGGAGGCTGAGGTGGGCAGATCACTTGAGGTCAGGAGTTTGAGACCAGCCTAGCCAATGTGGTAAAACCCCAACTCTACTAAAAAAAAAATACAAAAATTAGTTGGGCGTAGTGGCATGCATCTGTAATCCCAGCTACTCAGGAGGCCCAAGAATCATTTGATCCTGGGAGGCAGAGGTTTCAGTGAGCCAAGATGGAGTTTATGCCACTGCACTCCAACCTGGGCAAGAAAGCAAGACTCTGTTTCAAAGAAAAAGGGGGGCAATATGAACACAAAGGTGGAAAACATTGCATAATTTGAATTCTATATTCATTCATTCATTCATGTAAGACATTGCATAATTTGGATTCTACATTAATTAATTTATTTATTTAGAGACAGGGAGGGCTCTGGCGTGATCATGGCTCATTGCAGCCTCAACCTCCTGGGCTCAAGTGATCCTCCCACCTCAGCCTCCTGAGTAGCCTGGACTACAGGTGCACACCGCTACACCTAGCTAATTTTTTAATTTTATTTTTGTAGAGACGGGGTCTCCCTATATTACCCAGGCTGGTCTCGAACTCCTGGGCTCAAGTGACCCTCTGCCTCAACCTCCCCAAAGTGCCGGGATTACAGGCATGAGCCACCATGTCTGGCTGGATTCTACATTTAATTTGATTGCTATTTCATTTAAGCTGTCTAAACTGAGTTTTACCTCCATTTTGCAAGGAATAGAAAAAAGTAAAATTCTTTTAAACTCTCAAAGCAAATAAACAAGTACATACAACAATTTAACAAGCTTTACATTTTT